>NC_087223.1:330263-347763 GCF_015104395.2 Macrobrachium nipponense
TATATATAATATATATATATATATATATATATATATATATATATATATATATATATATATATATATATATATATATATATATATATATATATCAGATTTTCAACATAACAGCAGAGCTATAATTGGCTATACCTATATCAACTACAATTCGCTCATTCATTTCAACACTGATATAACTCAAATAATGCTACTTTTCAGGAGAAGCAAAATAAACTTTTAATTATGTAATACAGTCCCCCATGGAACTTTAAACGAGGTATTTAGAAATGAATTTTTATTTCATGATTAAATGTAGTACATGACATCTCATATTAAAAAATCCATTTATTATAAACATGCTTTGTGCCTATTTGAAAAATAAATTCGGAATTATGACGTTATTGCAGGAAATATACGCATTTTCCACCGTTGTTACTGAAGTTATGACTATATTACAACAAAAGGAAAAATAAATAAAGGAAATAAACAACTGTTATTACACAAGTAACAGTTCACATAATCATAAACTGTGTGAACAAAATAAAGTAAATAACAAAGCTGTTGTACCTCTGTATTTGAGGCGCTCCTTTTTGACAAAATATGAACTGTGTGAACAAAATAAAGTAAATAACAAAGTTTTTGTACCTCTGTATTTGAGGCGTTCCCAAACTGTGGAATAACAAAGCAGTTGTACCCTGTATTTGAGGCGTTTCCCGTTTTTTTACTAAATGATCAAAATAAAAAGATTAATCCATATTCTCTTGAGGATTATCAGAAAATTACAGATTCTTATAACACCTCTTATAAGGATTAGGGATGAGGCTTCTCTTGCACAAATCAAGAAGATCTTCTTTCTTCTTGGATGTTATACCTGGTTTGTGACCAAAGCATGGTGGAATTGTGAAGGTTCCTTTTGACATTTTTTTCTTGAGAACAGATGCTTCCTTGAAATTTTCATAATAAGAATGTTTGTAGAATACTGAAATTGGAGACTCTTTAGTAACTTTCAATATTTTAACTTCAGAAATTTTCAGCTCCTTCATGTTCATCATTGGACCAATTTCGTTAGCCAAAACTTTAATGTTCAAGAAGAATTCATAATCACATTCTTTCACCTTAAAAGGCTCTCCTTTTTTTCTTGCCATTCGAATAGCGGTTATGAATGTTTCTGGAACATAGATTGGTCCACTCTTAAGGAGTCGCTTGACTTGCCTTTCAATCAATGAGTGAGCTGAATCGCCCTCATTCTGGGAATGTCCTTTAATGAGAAACTTGTGAGTAATGGAATCAAGGTCCAGATTATTTACTGCATATAAGTAGAGAACTAACATAAACTTGTTTTTCTGCTGACCACCGCAATTGTCTAAATAAAAAATAATATCCTTACCAGTTTCACAAAGTTTATGGATATAGTCAAGAACACAAGAACCAAGTTCATTAACTCCACGATGCCCATTGGATTCATCCCAGACATAACACTCACAATTGTTAGATTTCAAGTCACAAAGTGTAAATTTCAAAACATTTAATTTGTATTTGTAGTAAAACAGGGATACATCTCCTTTGGCCAGTTGGAATACAGCTTGCAAATCATAAACAGCTACAGCAGCATTTGATGATACTTTATCACTAGCTTTTTCAGATCTTGACCATTTTTTTTCAACTTGGTGCTGATCATAATTCTCTTGCAGACTATTTTTTTAAGTTTTACTTGCATTTTCAAAGGTTGCACATGTGTCACATTGATCTTTTTTCGGGGTGAAAAAAGAAATATTGTAATCTTCAGTGAACACCTTGTAGAACATAGAGTAGTTCCCAAACGGTGCATTATTCTCTTTGCATTTTGAAACATAATCTCTATGGATATCAGCAACAGTCTTGCTTCCGTCAATGAAAACTCTCGGTGTATTAGCCCTGAGGTAATGACTCTCAATTTTTGGAATGGAATCAACGTGAGCCTTCATTCCGTCCTTGATACCTTCATCAACGGTGTGGTGATTACTGTGCTTACCTCTCAGACCATTTTCAATCAAATTTCCACAAACTTTATTCTTCTTTTCAAGGACTGTGCGGATAGAGTGGTCATTGATATCTAATGTGTTTATAAAAAACAATTTACACACCCTAACTCTTCCTTCATTCAATTTGAAATAAAAAGCATTGTTAGGTTTTCTTTGTTGTCTTGTACCTCCGACACGAACATATCTGTACTTTGGTACAATTTGATCAATTGCATTAGCAATAAACTGTCTTTGTTTGTCAATATCACCCAATTCCCAGTAGGATGCAAATATGGACATTCTTTGTTTTTAAGTAAATTTCATTGAGCACCTCAACCTGCATTTTTCCCCGCAAGGCGACTTTACTTTTCTTTCTTCCCGTTCTTTTCGCTCTTTGGTATGCCTTACATACCGTTTTCCTTCATTTCGTAGTTTTTTTCTGGAGACTTCACCCCCAGTTTTCAGGTCGTTTCTTCATTTTCAAACCTCTTTTAGCTGGGCTCTCTAATTCTTTGGTGGACCTTATTTCCAAGTGTAGCAGCATCACTATTTCCAAGTGTAGTCAGCGTCACTCTTATTTTCCAAGTGTAGCAGCGTCCACCTATTTCCCCAAGTGTACACGTCACTATTTCCATGTCTAGCAGCATCACTATTTCCAAGTGTAGCAGCGTCACTATTTCCATGTCTAGCAGCATCACTATTTCCAAGTGTAGCAGCGTCACTATTTCCAAGTGTAGCAGCGTCACTATTTCCATGTCTAGCAGCATCACTATTTCCAAATGTAGCAGCATCACTATTTTCCAATGTGTAGCAGCGTCACTATTTATTTCCAAATGTAGCAGCATCCTATTTCCAAGTTTAGCAGCGTCACTATTTCCATGTCTTGCAGCATCAACTATTTCCAAGTGTAGTCAGCATCACTATTTTCCCGCAAGTGTAGCAGCGTCACTATTTCCTTTCCCTAGCAGCATCACTATTTCATTAGCGCGTCACTATTTCCAAGTGTAGCAGCGTCACTATTTCCAAGTGAGCAGCGTCACTATTTCCAATGTCTAGCAAGCCATACCCACTATTTCCAAGTTTGTCGCAAGCGTCACTATTTCCAGTCTAGCAGCATCACTATTTCCAAGGGTAGCCGTCCCAGGGTTCACTATTTCCAAGTGTAGCAGCTCCGTCACTATTTCCATGTCTAGCAGCATTCACTATTTCCAAATGTAAGCGCAGCACTATGTCCACGTGTAGCAGCGTCACTATTTCCAAATGTAGTAGCATCATATTCCAAGGTTTAGCAAGCGTCACTATTTCATGTATTGCAGCATCACTATTTCCAAGTGAGCAGCCATCAACTATTTCCAAGTGTAGCAGCGTCACTTTGTTTTTTTTTTTTTTTTTTTTTCCATGTTCTAGCAGCATCACTCTTTCCCCAAATGGTAGCAGCGTCACTATTTCCAAGTGTACGCAGCGTCACTATTTCCAAGTGTTAGCAGCATCACTTTTCAAGTTAGCAGCGTCACTATTTCCAAATGGTCTTGCAGCGTCACTATTTAAAGTTGTAGCCAAGCACACTATTCCAAGTGTAGCAAGCGTCACTATTTCCAAGTGTATGCAGCATCACTATTTCCAAGTTGTAGCAGCGTCCACTATTTCCCATTGTCTTTAGGCAGCAATCACTATTTCCAAGTGTAGCCAGCGTCACTATTTCCAATGTCGTAGCATAACTATTCCAATGTAGCAGCGCGTCACTATTTCCCCAAGTGTAGCAGCGTCACTATTTCCAAGTGTAAGCAGCATCACTATTCCAAGTTTAGCAGAGTCACTATTTCCATGGTTCTTGCAGCATCATATTTCCAAGTGTAGCCGCATCACTATTTCCAAGGATAGCAGCATCACTATTTCCAAGTGTAAGCAGGCGTCACTTTCAAGGTAGCAGCGTTTCACTATTTCATGTATAAGCAGCATCACTTATTTCAAAGTGTAGCAGCGTCAACTATTTCCATTTGTCTAGCAGCATTTTCCAAACTATTTCCAAATGTAAGCAGCGTTTACTAAATTTACAAGTGTAGCAGCGTCACTTATTTCCAACGTGTAGCAGCATCACTATTTTCCAAAGTTTAGCAGCGTCACTATTTCCATTGTCTTGCAGCATCACTATTTCCAAGTAACAGTAGCATCACTATTTCCAAGTGTAGCAGCATCACTATTTCCAAGTGTAGCAGCGTTACTATTTCCAAGTGTAGCAGCGTCACTATTTCCATGTCTAGCAGCATCACTATTTCCAAGTGTAGCAGCGTAACTATTTCCATGTCTAGCAGCATCACTATTTCCAAGTGTAGCTGCATCACTATTTCCAGTGTAGCAAAAGTCACTATTTTCCAAGTGTAGCAGCATCACTATTTCCAAATGTAGCAGCATCACTATTTCCAAGTGTAGTAGAGTCACTATTTTCCAAATGTAGCAGCATCACTATTTCCAAATGTAGCAGCATCACTATTTTCCAAGTGTAGGCAGATCACTTTTATTTCCATGTCTAGCAGCATCACTATTTCCATATGTTAGCAGCGTCACTATTTCCAAGTGTAGCAGCGTCCCACTATTTCCAAGTGTTAGCCGCATCACGATTTCCAAATGTAGCAGCGTCACTATTTCCAAGTGTAGCAGCGTCACTATTTCCAAGTGTAGCAGCTTCACTATTTCCAAGTGTAGCAGCATAACTATTTCCAAAAGTAGCAGAGTCACTATTTCCAAGTGTAGCAGCATCACTATTTCCAAGTGTAGCAGCGTCACTATTTACAAAGTGTAGCAACGTCACTATTTCCCGTAAGTGTAAGCAGCATCACTATTTCCAAGTGTAGAAGCATCACTATTGCCAAGTGTAGCAGTTCGTCACTTTTCCATGTCTAGCAAGCATCCACTATTTCCAAGTGTAGCAGCCATCACTTTTTTAAGTTGTACGCAGCGTCACTATTTCCAAGCTGTACAGGTCACTATTAATCCATGTCTAGCAGCATCACTATTTCCAAGTGTAGCAGTCATCAGTATTCCAAGTTGTAGCAGAGTCACTTTTCCAAGGTTATAGCAGACGTCACTATGGTCCAAGTTAGCAGATGTCACTATTCCAGGTATGCCAGCGTCAACTATTTCCAAGTGTAGCAGCATCACTATTTTCAAATGTAGCAGCGTCACTATTTCCAAGTGTAGCAAGAATCCACTTAATTCCAAAGTGTCAGCAGCCGTCACTCATTTCCAATTTGTCAGCAGCATCACTATTGCCAGTGTGCAGCGTCACTATTTCCATGTGGAGCAGGTCATATTACCAGGTTGTAAGCAGCGTTAACTATTTGCAAGATGTAGCAGCATCACTATTTCCAAGCGTAAGCCAGCGTACTATTTCAAGTGTAGCAGGCACTCACTATTTCAAGTGTAGCCAGCATCACTATTTCCAACTGTAAGCAGTAGGTCACTATTCCATGTCTAGCACGCACCACGTATTTCTTCCTAGAGTGTAGCAGCGTCACTATTTCCATGTCTACAGCACACTATTCCAGTGTAGCAGCGCGATCTATTTGCAAGTGTAGCAGCGTCACTATTTCATGTCTAGCAGCGATCACTATTTCCAGTGATAGCAGTCGTCACTATTTTGTCAAGTGTAGGCAGCAATCATATTTCCAAGTGTACGCATCCTATTCCATGTCTAGCAGCATCACTATTTCCCAAGTGTAGGCGTCAGCTATTTCCAAGTGTAGCAGCATACTATTTCCAAGTGTAGCAGCGTCACTATTCCATGTTCTAGGCAGCATCACTATTTCCAAGTGTTAGCAGAGTTACTTATTTCCATGTCTGAACAGCATCACTATTTCCAAGTTGTATAGCAGCATCACTATTCCAAGTGTTAGCAGCCTTCACTATTCAAGTTAGCAGCGTCACTATTTCCATGTCTAGCAGCCATTCACTATTTCCAAGTAGCAGCGTCACTATTTCCAAGTGATACGCAGCATCACTATTTCCCAGTGTAGCAGCCAAACATTTCAAGTTAGCAGAGTCACATTTCCAGTCTAGCCACACCACTATTTCCAAGCGTTAGCAGCGTCACTATTTTCCAAGTTAGCAGCATTCACTATTTCCAAGTGTAGCAGAGCACTTTTTCCAAGTGTAAGACCAGATCACTATTCCAAGTGTAGCAGCGTCACTACTTTCAGGTAACAGATCACTATTTCCAAGTGAGCAGCGTCATGATTCCTTGTCTGCAGCATCACTATTCCAAGTGCTAGGCGAGGCATCACTATTTCCAAGTGGCTAGCCAGAGTCACTATTTTCCATGTCTAGCAGCATCACTTAGTTTCCAAGTGTAGCTAGGTCACTATTTCCAACTGTCGCAGGAGTCACTCTTTCCATGTCAGCATTGCTCCACTACTTTCCAAGTGTAGCAGCTCACTATTTCCAAGTGTACAGCGTCACTATTATCCAATGTCTAGCAGCATCACTATTTCCAAAGTGTAGCAGCATCACTATTCAGTGTAGCATGCGTCACATTTCCAAGTGTAGCATGTCCCTATTTCCCCAATGTCTAGCATGCATCACTAATTTCCAAATGTACAGCGTCACTATTTCCAAAGTTTAGCAGCGTCACTATTTCCAAATGTATCAGCAATCAACTATTTCCAAAGTAGCACAGCGTCACTATTCCATGTCTTGCAGCATCCACTAATTTCCAAGTGTAGCAGCATCCACGATTTCAGTGTAGCAGCGGGTCACTATTTCCATGTCTAGCAGCATCATATTTCCAAATGTAGCAGCCGTCACTATGTACTCCAAGTGTAGCAGCGTCACATTTCCAATTTGTAGCAACATCCACTATTTCCAAGTAGCAGCGTCACTATTCCAAATGTCTTGCAGCATCCAACGATCAGTGTAGCAAGCATCACTATTTCAAAGTGTAGCAGCATCACTATTTCATGTAGCACCATCAACTATTTCCAAGTTGTAGAAGCGTCACTATTTCCAATGTAGCAGCGTCACTATTTCCATGTCTAGCAGGGCATCAAAACCTTTTCCAAGTGTAGGCAGCGTCACTATTATTTCATGTCTAGCAGCATCAACTATTTCCAAATGTAGTCCCAAGTGTCACGTATTTCCAAGTGTTATCAGCGATCACTATTTCCAAGTTTTGAAAGCAGCTGTCCACTATTTCCAAATTGTCTTTAAGCAGCATCACCTTATTTTCCAAATGTAGCAGGCGTCACTTTTCCAAGTTGTAGCAGCCGTCACAATTTCCAATTGTTTAGCCAACATACTAATTTCCAAGTTTAGCAGCTCAACCGTATTTCCATGTTCTTGCAGCATCACTATTCCTCCAAGGTGTAGCAGCATCAACTATTTCAAAGTGCGTTACAGGCAATCACTATTTCCAAAGTGTTAAGCAAGCATGCACTATTTCCAAGTGTAGCAGCGTCCTAATTTTCCAAGTTCACAGGCGTCACTATTTCAATGACTCTAGCAACATCACTATTTCCAATTTGTAACAGCAGTCATATTTCCATGCTCTAGCAGCTTCAATATTTCAAAATGTAGGCAGTGTCACTATTTCCAAGTGTGGCCAGCGTCTCTATTTCCATGTCTAGCAGCATCACTATTCCAAGTTTAGCAGCGTCACTATTTCCATGTCTTGCAGCATCACTATTTTCCAAGTGTAGCAGCATCACTATTTCCAAGTGTAGCAGCGTCACTATTCCAAGTGTAGCAGCGTCACTTATTTCCATGTCTAAGCAGCATCACTATTTCCAAGTGTAGCAGCGTCACTATTTCCATGCTAGCAGCATCACTATTTCCAAATGTAGCAGCGGTCACTATTTCCAAGTGTAGCACCGTCACTATTTCCAAGTGTAGCAGCATCACTATTTCCAAGTTTAGCAGCGTCACTATTTCCATGTCTTGCAGCATCACTATTTCCAAGTGTAGCAGCATCACTATTTCCAAGTGTAGCAGCATCACTATTTCCAAGTGTAGCAGCGTCACTATTTCCAAGTGTAGCAGCGTCACTATTTCCATGTCTAGCAGCATCACTATTTCCAAGTGTAGCAGCGTCACTATTTCCATGTCTAGCAGCATCACTATTTCCAAATGTAAGCAGCAGTACTATTCCAAGTGTAGCAGAGTCACTATTTCAGTGTAGCAGCATCACTATTTCCAAATGTAGCAGCATCAACTATTTCCAAGTGTAGTAGAGTCAACTATTTCCAAATGTAGCAGCATCACTATTTCCAAATGTAGCAGCATCACTATTTCCAAGTGTAGCAGAGTCACTATTTCCATGTCAAGCAGCATCACTATTTCCAAATGTAGCAGCGTCACTATTTCCAAGTGTAAGCAGCGGTCACTATTTCCAAGTATAGCCGCATCACTATTTCCAAATGTAGCAGCGTCCACTATTTCCAAGTGTAGCAGCGTCACTATTTCCAAGTGTAGCAGCTTCACTATTTCCAAGTGTAGCAGCATAACTATTTCCAAAAGTAGCAGAGTCACTATTTCCAAGTGTAGCAGCATCACTATTTCCAAGTGTAGCAGCGTCACTATTTACAAGTGTAGCAACGTCACTATTTCCAAGTGTAGCAGCATCACTATTTCCAAGTGTAGAAGCGTCACTATTTCCAAGTGTAGCAGAGTCACTATTTCCATGTCTAGCAGCATCACTATTTCCAAGTGTAGCAGCGTCACTATTTCCAAGTGTAGCAGCGTCACTATTTCCAAGTGTAGCAGCATCACTATTTCCAAGTGTAGCAGCGTCACTATTTCCATGTCTAGCAGCATCACTATTTCCAAGTGTAGCAGCGTCACTATTTCCATGTCTAGCAGCATCACTATTTCCAAGTGTAGCAGCGTCACTATTTCCAAGTGTAGCAGCGTCACTATTTCCAAGTGTAGCAGCATCACTATTTCCAAGTTTAGCAGCGTCACTATTTCCATGTCTTGCAGCATCACTATTTCCAAGTGTAGCAGCATCACTATTTCCAAGTGTAGCAGCATCACTATTCCAAGGTGAGCAGCATCACTATTTTCCAAGTGTTAGCAGCGTCACTATTTCCATGTCTAGCAGCATCACTATTTCCAAGTGTAGCAGCGTCACTATTTCCATGTCTAGCAGCATCACTATTTCCAAGTGTAGCAGCGTCACTATTTCCAAGTGTAGCAGCGTCACTATTTCCAAGTGTAGCAGCATCACTATTTCCAAGTTCAGCAGCGTTCACTATTTCATGTCTTACCGCATCACTATTTCCATGTGTAGCAGCATCACTATTTCCAAGTGTAGCAGCATCACTATTTCCAAGTGTAGCAGCATCACTATTTCCAAGTGTAGCAGCGTCACTATTTCCAAGTGTAGCAGCGTCACTATTTCCATGTCTAGCAGCATCACTATTTCCAAGTGTAGCAGCGTCACTATTTCCATGTCTAGCAGCATCACTATTTCCAAGTGTAGCAGCATCACTATTTCCAAGTGTAGCAGAGTCACTATTTCCAAGTGTAGCAGCATCACTATTTCCAAGTGTAGCAGCATCACTATTTCCAAGTGTAGTAGAGTCACTATTTCCAAATGTAGCAGCATCACTATTTCCAAATGTAGCAGCATCACTATTTCCAAGTGTAGCAGAGTCACTATTTCCATGTCTAGCAGCATCACTATTTCCAAGTGTAGCAGCGTCACTATTTCCAAGTGTAGCAGCGTCACTATTTCCAAGTGTAGCCGCATCACTATTTCCAAATGTAGCAGCGTCACTATTTCCAAGTGTAGCAGCGTCACTATTTCCAAGTGTAGCAGCTTCACTATTTCCAAGTGTAGCAGCATAACTATTTCCAAAAGTAGCAGAGTCACTATTTCCAAGTGTAGCAGCATCACTATTTCCAAGTGTAGCAGCGTCACTATTTACAAGTGTAGCAACGTCACTATTTCCCAAGTGTAGCAGCATCACTATTTCCAAAGTGTAGAAGCGTCACTATTCCAAGTGTAGTAGAGTCCACTATTTCCATGTGTGAGCAGCATCACTCTTTCCACAGTGTAAGAGCGTCACTATTTCCAAGTGTAGCAGCGTCACTATTTCCAAGTGTAGCAGCATCACTATTTCCAAGGTTTAGCAGCGTCACTATTCATTGTAGCAGCGTCACTATTTCCAAGTGTAGTAGCATCACTATTTCCAAATGTAGCAGAATCACTATTTCCAAGTGTAGCAGCATCACTATTTCCAAGTGTAGCAGCATCACTATTTCCAAGTGTAGCAGGCGTCACTATTGTCATGTCGCAGCTCACTATTTCCCAAGTGTAGCAGCATCCCACTAGTTCCAGTGTAGCTAGCATCACTATTTCCAAGTGTAGCAGCGGTCCATACCTTACATGTTTCCTAGCAGCATCACTATTTCCCAAGTGTAGCGCGTCACTATTTCCAAGTGTAGCAGAGTCACTATTTTACCATGTCTTAGCAGCTCCACTATTTCCAAGTCGCAGCATCACTATTTCAAGTGTAGCAGCAATCACTATTTCAAGTGTAGCAGCGTCACTATTTCCATGTCTAGCAGCAGCACTATTTCCAATGTAGAAGCATACTATTTCCAATTGTAGCAGAGTCTATTTCCAAGTGTAGCAAGGCATCCACTTAGTCCAAATGTAGCAGCAATCACCTTAGTTTCCAGTGTGTAGAGTCCCTATTTCCAAACTGTAGCAGCATCACTATTTCCAATTGTAGCAGCATCACTAATTTTTTTTTTTTTTCCAAGTGTATCGAGTCACTATTTCATGTCAAGCAGCATCACTATTTTCCAAATGTATCAGCGCCCACTATTTCCCAATTGTAGCAGCGTACTATTTCCAAGTATAGCCGCATCACTATTTCCAAATGTAGCAGTCGCTATTTCCAAGTGGTACCGGCGTCACTATTTCCAAGTGTATCGCTTCACTTTAAGTTTCCAAGTTTGTAGCAGCATAACTATTTCCAAAAGGAAGCAGAAGTCCAACTATTATTTCCAAGGTGTAGCAGCATCACTATTTCCAAGTTGTAGCAGCCGTCACTATTTACCAAATGTAAGGCACCGTCACTAATTTCCAAGTGTAGCAGCGATCACTTTTCCAAGTTGGTAGAAGCGTCACTATTTTCCAGTGTAGCAGAGTCACCTATTTCCATTTCCTAGCAGCATCACTATTTCCAAGTGGTAGCAGGGCGTCACTATTTCGCAAGTGTACAGCGTCAGTATTTCCAAGTTTAGCACATATTTCCCAAGTGTAGCAGCGTCACTTTTTTTTTTATTTCATCATTTGTCTAGCAGCACCTCAACTATTTCCAAGTGTAGCAGCGTCGCTATTTCCATGTCCTAGCATCATCACTATTTTCCAAATGTAGCAGCGTCACTATTTCCAAGTTGTAGCAGCGTCACTATTTCCAAGTGTAGCAGCATCACTTTTTATTTTCCAAGTTTGTAAGCAGCGTCAGTTTTCTATTTTCCATGTCCTTGCAGCATCACTATTTCCAAGTGTAGCAGCATCACTACTTTCCAAGTGTATCAGGCATCACTATTTCCATGCTAGCACATCCAACTATTTCCAATTGTAGCAGCGTCAATATTTCAATGTCTAGCAGCATCACTATTTCCAAGTGTTAGCCGCGTCACTATTTCCATTCTAGCAGCATCACTTTATTTTCCCAATGTACAGCGTCACATTTGCCCAAGTGTAGCAGCCGTCACTATTTCCCAAGTGTAAGCAGCGTCACTATTTCCAAGTTCAGCAGCGTCCACTAATTTCCATTCTTAACCTCGCAATCACTATTTCCAAATTGTTAAGCAGGCATCACTATTTCATGTACCGCATCCGATTTTTCCAAGTGTAGTCAGCCAAAATCACTATTTCCCAAGTGTACCAGCGTCAGTTTTTCCCAAGTGTAGCAGCGTCGCATTTCCAATGTTCGAGCAGAGCATCACTATTTCCAAGGGTAGCAGCGTCACTATTTCCCATGTCTAGTAGCATCACTATTTCCAAATTTAGCAGCTCACTATTTCCCAAGTGTAGCAGCAGTCACTAATTTTCCAAGTGTAGGCAGCATTCACTAATTTCCAACGTGTAAGAGAGCATCACTATTTCCAAGTGTAGTGGAGTCACTAGTTCCAATATATTTCCAAGCTGTATTTTCCAAATGTGCAGAATCACTATTTCCAAGTGTAGCAGCGTCACCTATTTCCAATGTCTAAGGCAACATCATCATATTTCCGAATATAACAGCGTCCACTATTTCCCTGTTGTAGCAGCGTCACTATTTTCCAAATGGTGCCGCATCACTGAATTTTCCACATGTAAAAAGCAGCGTCACTATTTCCAAGTGTAGCAGCAGTCCCTATTTCCAAGTGTAGCAAGCAGCGTCACTATTTCCAGTGTTTCAGCATAACTTTTTCCAAAAAGTAGCAGAAGTCACTATTCCGTGTAAGCACATCACTAATTTCCAAGTGTAGCAGCGTCACTATTTACAAGTGTAAGCAACGTCGACTATTTCCAAGTGTAGGCAGCATCACTATTTCCAAGTGTAGATCGTCACTATTTCCAAGTGTAGTAGAAGGTCACTATTTCCATGTGTAGCAGCATCACTATTATCCAAGTGTAGCAGCGTCACTATTTTCCAAGTGTAGCAGCGGTCACTATTTCCCGTGTAGCAGCATCACTATTTCCAAGTTTAGACTTCACTATTTCCCAGTGTAGCAGCGACACTATTTCCAAGTGTAATAGCAGTCACTAATTCCAATGTAGCAGAATCACTATTTCCAATGTAGCAGCATCACTATTTCAGGTGTAGCAGCATCACTAATTATCCAAGTGTAGCAAAGTCACTATTTTCCATGGCTAGCAGCAATCACTATTTCCAAGTGTAGCAGCATCACTATTTCCAAGTGTAGCAGCATCACTATTTCCAAGTGTAGCAGCGTCACTATTTACATGATCTACAGCATCACTATTTCCAGGTGTAGCAGCGTCACTATTTCCAGTAGTAAGCAAGTCACTATTTCCCTGTCTGGCAGCATTCACTATGTCAATGTAGGCAGCATCACTATTTCCAAGTTGATGCAGCATCACTATTTCCAAGTGTAGCAGCGTCACTATTTTTCCATGTCTGCATCACATATTTCCAAGGTATCAGCATCACTATTTTCCAAGTGTAGCAGCGTCACTATTTCCATGTCTAGCATTCTAACCATTTCCACGTGTAGCAGCCATCACTATTTCCAAGGTAGCGCATCACTATTATCCAAGTGTACAGCGTCACTATTTTCCATATCTAGCAGCATCAACTATTTCAAAGTGTAGCAGCGCACTATGTCAAATGGCCGCGTCACTTATTTCCAATGTAGCAGCGTCACTATTTCCATGTCTAGCAGCATCACTAATTTCCAAGTGTAGCAGCATCAGTATTTCCAAGTGTAGCAGAGTCTCTATTTCCAAGTATAGCACGTACTATTTCCCAGTGTAAGCAAAGTCCCTATTTCCAAGTATAGCATCGTCACTATTTCCCAATGTAGCAGCATACTATTTTTCAGTGTACAGCGTCACTATTTCCAGTGTCGCAGCATCACTATTTCCAAGTGTAGCAACGTCACTATTTCCAAGTGTATCGCATCACATTTCCAAGTGTACACGTCCTATTTCCCATGGTGTAGCACGTCATTATTTCCAACTGTAGCAGGTCACTATTTGCAAGTGTAGCAGCAACACTATTTCCAAGTGTAGCACGTCACGATTTCCATGTGTAGAGCGTCATAGTTCCAAGTGTAGCACAGCGTGCTCTATGTTCCAAGTGTAGCGCATCAACTATTTCCATGTTCTATCAGCATCACTATTGTCCAAGTGTACAGCGTCCCACTATGTCCAAGTGTGCAGCGATCAATATTTCCAAGTGTAGCAGCGTCAGTATTTCCATGTCCTAGCAGCATCACTATTTCCAAGTGTAGCAGAGTACTATTTCCCATTACCGCATCACTATTTCCAAGTGTACAGTGTCACTATTTCCAAGTGAGCAGCATCACTATTTTCCAAGTGAGTTAGCGTCACTATTTTCCATGTCTAGCTAGCACACTATTTCCAAGTGTAGCACGTCACTATTTTCCAATGTAGCACATCACTATTACCAAGTGTAATCACGTCCACTATTCAAGGTAGCATCGTCACTATTTCCATTTCGACCAGCATCACTAGAACCAAGCGTAGCACGTCACATTTCCAAGTGTAAGCACATCACATTTCCAGTGTAACGAGTCACTTTTTGAAAAGTGTACGCATCACTATTTCCCAGTGTAGCAGCGTCACTATTTCCAAGTGTAAGCAGCTCACTATTTCCAAGTGTGCAGCGCACTATTTCCATTCTAGCAGCATCACTATTTCCAAGTGTACAGCGTCACTATTTCTCAAGTGTAGCAGAGTCCTATTTCCGATGTCTAGCAGCATCATCTGATTTCCGAAGTGTAAAGGTCACTATTTCCCCAAGTGTAGCAGAAGTCACTATTTCCATGTCCCCTGGCAGAATCACTATTTTCCAGGTGCAGCGTCACTATTTCCAAGTGTAACAGCGTCACTATTTTCCATATGTAGCTGCGTCATTATTTCCAAGTGTATCAGCTTCACTATTTCCAAGTGGAGCGCGTCACTATTTCCATGTCCTAGCAGCATCACTTATTTCCCAAGGTAGCAGCGTCACTTATTTCCAAGTGTAGCAGAAAGTCCCACTAATTTTCAATGTCTAGCAGCATCACATTTCCACGTGTAGCAGACGTCACTATTTCCCCAAGTGTAGCAGCGTCACAATTTCCAAGTTTAGAAGCGTCAACTATTTCCATGTCTACAGCATCACTCATTTCCACGTGTAGCAGCATCCCTATTTTCCAAGTGTAGCAGCGTCACTATTTCCAAGTGTAGCAGCGCCGACTATTTCCCTTGTCCTAAGGCAGCATCCTTTTCCAAGGTAGCAGCGTCACTATTTCCATGTCATCAGCATCATTATTTCCAAGTGTAGCAGCATCACTATTTCCAAGTGTAGCACGTCACTATTTCCAGTGTAGCAGCGCACTATTTTCCAAGTGTAGCAGCGTCACTTTCCAAGTGGAGCAGCATCACTATGTCCAATGAGCAGCGTCGCTTTTTAGTTCCAAGTGTAGCCAGCGTTCACTATTTCAGTCTAGCAGCATTCCACTATTTCCAAGTGTTAGCAGCATCCCATATTTCCAAGCGGTAGCAGCGTCACTTTTATTTCCAAGGTGTAGCAGCCGCACTATTTCCCATTCTAGCAGCACACTTTATTCCAAAGCCTGTAGCAGCGTCATTTTAATTTCCCAAAGTGTTAGCAGCACACTATTCCAAGTTGTAGCAGCGTCACTATTTCCAAAGTGTAGCAAAAAAAAAAAAAATAAAACACACGGGTCACTATTATCCCATGTCTCTAGCAGCGACGACTTAATTTACCAAGTGTAACAGCGTTTCCAACTATATTCCATGTCCAGCAGCATCATTTATTTCCAAGTGGAGCAGCATCACTATTTCCAAGTGTAGCAGCCGTCACATTTATTTCCAAGTATGTAGCAGCGTCACATTTTCCAATTAGCAGCGCATATTTCCAAGTTGTAGCAGCATCACTTTTCCAAGGGGTACAGCGTCCGCTATTATCCAAGCTGTAGCAGAATTTCATGTCTAGCAGCATCACTATTCAAGTTGTAGCAGCATCCCTATTTCCAAGTGTAGGCAGCGTCACTATATTCAAGTGTAGCAGCGTCACTATCTCCATGTCTAGCAGCTCACATTTCAAGTGTCAGCAGCGTTCAACTATTCCAGTTTAGGCGCATCACATATTTCCAAGTGTAGCAGCGTCACTATTCCAAGTGTAGCAGCGTCACTATTTCCATGTTCTAGGGCAGCAATTACTATTTCCAAGTTGTAGGCAGCGTCACTTATTTCCAAGTTGGTAGCAGCAGCACTATTTCCAAGGGTAACAGAGTCACTATTTCCATGTCTAGCAGCATCACTATTTCCAAGTGTAGCAGCATCACTATTTCAAGTGTGTAGCACACTATTTCCAAGTGTAGCAGCGTCACTATTTCCAAGTGTAGCAGCATCACTATTTCCAAGTGTAGCAGCGTCACTATTTCCAAGTGTAGCAGAGTCACTATTTCCATGTCTAGCAGCATCACTATTTCCAAGTGTAGCAGCGGGGGGGGGGGGGGGGTTTTTTTTTTTTTCACTATTTCCAAGTGTAGCAGCGTCACTATTTTCCAAGTAGTAGCAGCTGTTCACTATGTCAAGTGTAGCAGCATCACTATTTCCAAGTGTAGCAGCGTCACTATTTCCAGTTTCTAGCAGCATCACTATTTCAAGTGTAGCAGCATCACATATTCCAAGTGTTTAGTCAGCGTCACTATTTCCCATGTCTAGCAGCGTCACTATTTCCAAGTGTAGCAGCATCACCTATTTCCAATAATTTGTAAGCAGCGTCACTATTTCCAGGTGTAGCAGCATCACCCAATATTTCCAAGTGTAGCAGTCACTATTTCCAAGTGTAGCAGCATCACTATCCAAGTGTAAGCAGCGTCCACTATTCCCAAGTGTAGCAGCGTCACTATTTCCAAGGTGTAGCAGCATCACTATTTTTCAGTGTAGCAGCCGTCACTATCCATGTCTAGCAGCATCACGATTTCCAGTTGGTAGCAGAGTCACTATTTCCAATGTCTAGCAGCGTCACTATTTCCAAGTGTAGCAGCCGTCCACTATTTCAAGTGTAGCAGCATCACTATTTTCCAAGTGTAGCAGCATCACTATTTCCAAGTGTAGTAGCGTCACTATTTCCATGTCTAGCAGCATCACTATTTCCAAGTGTAGCAGCGTCACTATTTCCAAGTGTAGCAGCATCACTATTTCCAAGTGTAGCAGCGTCACTATTTCCAAGTGTAGCAGCGTCACTATTTCCAAGTGTAGCAGCATCACTATTTCCAAGTGTAGCAGAGTCACTATTTCCATGTCTAGCAGCATCACTATTTCCAAGTGTAGCAGCGTCACTATTTCCAAGTGTAGCAGCATCACTATTTCCAAGTGTAGCAGCGTCACTATTTCCAAGTGTAGCAGCATCACTATTTCCAAGTGTAGCAGCGTCACTATTTCCAAGTGTAGCAGCGTCACTATTTCCAAGTGTAGCAGCGTCACTATTTCCAAGTGTAGCAGCATCGTTATTTTCAAGTGTAGCAGCATCACTATTTCCAAGTGTAGCAGCGTCACTATTTCCAAGTGTAGCAGCATCACTATTTCCAAGTGAAGCAGCGTCACTATTTCCAAGTGTAGCAGCGTCACTATTTCCAAGTGTAGCAGCGTCACTATTTCCAAGTGTAGCAGCATCACTATTTTCAAGTGTAGCAGCATCACTATTTCCAAGTGTAGCAGCATCACTATTTCCAAGTGTAGCAGCGTCACTATTTCCAAGTGTAGCAGCGTCACTATTTCCAAGTGTAGCAGCATCACTATTTCC
>NC_087223.1:352763-394072 GCF_015104395.2 Macrobrachium nipponense
CTCCTGCATGGGACAAAGGCTGCTGCCTTGTCTCCAACTTGTCTCCAATTTGTGCGTGATAAGTCTACAACATTAACTCGTTTCCAGCCTGTTAGGGATTGGTTGAAGAGAGGTTGATAGAATTCTGTTCGATTTGTTTATGACATGTAGGTGACAAGTTTCTGAGATGTGCTGGAGATAAGATCACGGAATTGTTTTCAACTTGTATGTGACATGTATTTGGTTAGCTTTCAAACCATGTTTACCAAATATTTGTTGACTTGTTTGCAACCACAGGTATGCAACTTATGTTCAACCTGTTGGTGACATGTATGCAACAAGTCTACAACATATTGATAACACTTTTGTCTGTAACGTTGACGAATCCCAAGAGATATGAGATAGTACTATTTCGAAAATAAAAAAAATCCCCCACCCCCAAAATGACCAACCTATCTCCTGTCCACTCCTTTCCCCTCTCCATTTCTGGGACTCCTGACACTGACGAGGACGAAGCTCTTGATGAGACAGACATCTGGTTTCGGGTGGAAGAGGAAGATGTAAACTTCCCCTTTTGTTCTCTGAGAGTTTTTATTTCGGTCCAGGTTTGGCTTTTGTCTGCAAAGGATTCTGGGAAACGATAACTGTGTGTTTCTCGGTTTTAGGGGAGGCTGAATCCCATTCAGTTTCTTCACGTAGTGAGAGAGAGAGAGAGAGAGAGAGAGAGAGAGAGATGAGAGAGAGAGAGAGAGAGTCAAGGATTTTGGAATTTTGGAAAAAGGAAAAAACACTCAGAGAATGTTGAGGAGAGGGGTGAGGGTGGGAGGGAAATCGGAGGTCCTTTGGGGAAGGAAGGAGCATCCTAAGGTAAAAAAAAAAGGAGAAGGTTGATATAGAAGTATAGTATCTGAGGGGACCGATGAAATCTATAGGTTTCCTGCAAGGACTTTTGAGGTAGGGTCCTGTGGGGGAGGAGAGAGGGGCTGTCTGGAAAACTGTGTGAGTCTGATTTTGAATGGAATCTTGTGATGCAATCTGTGAGAAAGACTGCTTGTTGGTTACGTATAGGGCTATGGAATTGAATAAATTAATTGTGGAATGGGGAATTCAACGCCTTGGATTTCTCTTACTCATACACACAGAACATATTCATTTCTTATTATTCAAAAATACATGTAAAAAAAAATCCACCTATAGACATCATTTTTAACCTACACATTTATATCCATATTTATAGCACCAATCAGTCATTCCTTTTAACTCTTAACTATCATTTTCTACACCTAAACTACTAACTACTCGCTCGATAATAATAATAATAGTAATTAATAATAATTAATAATTAATTAATAATAATAATAATAATAATAATAATAAAATAATAAGTATAGAGGACTGCGTCAACATTGAGAGCAGAGCAACCTGGGGCAATATCTGAAAACCAGTGAAGACGAGTGGCTAAAGAGTGCATGGGAAGAACGGACTAATAAAAGTAGACGAAGACCCAGAAATTTTATACAGAGACAGGAGAAAGACAGACAGAACAGAGGACTGGCACAACAAACCAATGCACGGACAATACATGAGACAGACTAAAGAACTAGCCAGCGATGACACATGGCAATGGCTACAGAGGGGAGAGCTAAAGAAGGAAACTGAAGGAATGATAACAGCGGCACAAGATCAGGCCCTACGAACCAGATATGTTCAAAGAACGATAGATGGAAATAACATCTCTCCCATATGTAGGAAGTGCAATACGAAAAATGAAACCATAAACCACATAGCAAGCGAATGTCCGGCACTTGCACAGAACCAGATACAAAAGAGGCATGATTCAGTGGCAAAAGCCCTCCACTGGAGCCTGTGCAAGAAACATCAGGTACCTTGCAGTAATAAGTGGTACGAGCACCAACCTGAGGGAGTGATAGAAAACGATCAGGCAAAGATCCTCTGGGACTATGGTATCAGGACGGATAGGGTGATACGTGCAAACAGACCAGACGTGACGTTGATTGACAAAGTCAAGCAGAAAGTATCCCTCATTGATGTCGCAATACCATGGGATACCAGAGTTGAAGAGAGAGAGGGAAAAAAAAAAATGGATAAGTATCAAGATCTGAAATAGAAATAAGAAGGATATGGGATATGCCAGTGGAAATCGTACCCATAATCATAGGAGCACTAGGAACGATCCCAAGATCCCTGAAAAGGAATCTAGAAAAACTAGACGCTGAAGTAGCTCCAGGACTCATGCAGAAGAGTGTGATCCTAGAAACGGCACACATAGTAAGAAAAGTGATGGACTCCTCCTTAAGGAGGCAGGATGCAACCCGGAACCCCCACACTATAAATACCACCCAGTCGAATTGGAGGACTGTGATAGAGCAAAAAAAAAAAAAAAAAAAAAAAAAAAAAAAAAAAAAAAAAAAATAATAATAATAATAATAATAATAATAATAATAATAATAATAATAATAATAATACTAGCTCAAATAAACAGATATATATTAAACCCGAAGTTAAAAACACAACATAACAGGGAAAAGATATCTCATCTGAAGGGTCTAGAGAGAGAAGAGAGAGAGAGAGAGAGAGAGAGAGAGAGAGAGAGAGAGAGAGAGAGCTTTCGAAGCCAGTCCATTCCAAAGGATATTTTTTACCGACACTGAAAGCGAAACAATAATTGCTTTGAGTGGCTTACAAGCACAGGGGCATATTCCCCCCCCCCCCCCCCGCCCCCCCCCCCCCCCCCCCCCCCACCAACCCTCCCACATTCCTACCACCCACCCCCTAAATAGCGGAGCCTTGAATGGTTCTTGTATGTTTGACAAAAGTGCATCTCATACTTAACAAGGTGTTTTGCTCTCGCTCTCTCGTTAATTTTTGTATCGAGTGGCACTTCGACACACTCTCTCTCTCTCTCTCTCTCTCTCTCTCTCTCTCTCTCTCATACCTGGAAGATGTACCCTAAATACTGATTTAAACTAGGCCTATATGTGAGAGACATTGAAGAAATTGATGGACTCGTGACGTAACCCCTCATATATCAGCCACTAATATCTTTATTCGTCATTTGTTTCCTAATGTTTTAGCTACTCTCTCTCTCTCTCTCTCTCTCTCTGGCAGATCACTGACTCTGAACCGTTTGTCGGGGACTAATGGATTCCTGATTGGCCCACTTGGAAAGTTTCTGGAGGGAATTCGGAAACCACATTTGAATCTCCCTTCCCGGAGAGGGACGTATTGTGCTCTATAATATCTCTATAATGCTCTATAATACTCTAGTGTACTCTATAATACTGTCTATAATATTTATATGATAAACGTATATGATACTCGATTAATACTCATATATTAACTCTACTACTTTAGAATCCTCTATTATATCTGTGACGCTTTATAATAACTCTAATGCTCTATATTAACTCTAGAATTGCTATAACACTATAATAACTCTATAATGCTCTGCAACTCTATAATAATGATATAAACCTTTAGAATAACGGTTACTCTATATTAATCTGTAATGCGCTTTAATACTCTAAAATAACTCTATTTTAACTATATTATGTTATGTTACCTCTATGATAACTTGATCATAACTCTATAATAGATCTATGGTACTCTACCATAACTAGGCAGCTCTATAATAACTTTTTATCCTCTAGAGTAACTATAATACTCTATAATGAAACTATAGTAACTCCAAAATACTCTGTATTGCCCTAGACCACTCTACAATAACTATAATACTCTAAAATAACTCTGTGATACTCTATAAGAATCTATAATATATCTCGTGTCTCATCTGCAGTTCATTTATTGATTGGGTTTCTTATCCGTCGTTTTCAATCTTTAGTTTTAGCTACTTTTGTTTTTTATTTTGTCTTTCTTATCTTTTTTCTTTTTTTTTTTCAACCTCTCTCTCTCTCTCTCTCTCTCCTCTCCTCTCTCTCTCGTCTCTTCTCTTCTCTCATCTCTCTCCTCTCTCTTTCCAGGAAGAAATCCCCTAAATACTGATTTAAAATAGGCCTACTTAAAATGAATACTAATAAGCTGAAAATAGTTAATGACGTCTGTAAATGATATCAGATTAAACATTATCTCTCTCTCTCTCTCTCTCTCTCTCTCTCTCTCTCTCTCTCTCTCTCTCATAAAGTAAAAGGACCTTCCATCTTATGTATTTTATATATAAAATTGGATTCTGGTCACCGTTATTTTTACGAGGAGCCAAAATGTGACCCAGAATTGCATCTGAAATATTTATTTTTTTGGGATGGGGCCTAAAGGCACCTTCATTGAACCGTAATGGGATTTGATGGTCCCCAAATGTTATTAGGATACCTTTCTACCTTTTAGTAACGTGGAGGCCGACGGAAGGGGCAATTTTAATATATAATCTTAGGTAGTGAGCTTTTAGGAGACTCGGCAAAGATAAGCTACACTCTTGTAAGAAGAAGCTTCGTTCAGGAAGTGTGTACGCGAACGCATGATCGTTAGCTGAACGCATGAACGTTCGTTGAAGCGGTAAGACGCGCTCGTGCGCGAGGAATCCCGCAGGATATTGAAAGAAAATGAAGATTTTAAGTTTATAACACCCTAGTAAGTCGTAATTCCAAAAAGGCTTTAGCGCCAGAGAAGCGGATAATCGTAGAGGAAAGATGGACCAGCGAACGTTTGCTTTGTTGTGAGAGATGGAGCGCGTTTCCTCCAGAAAGAAATATGGTTCGGCTGAACTTCTTGATGGAATTCGCTCGTTAATTCTATTCATTTTCTTTCCCGAATCTTTCGCTCGTTTTGGGAGAATGAATAATAACTTTTATGGAAGATTGAATCGTTTCAATTCTACTTTATTTGTTTATTCGATCTTTTCAAGCTCGACGGAAGATATAACAAGCAAAAATAATACATTTGCTAGGCCTATGTGCCTCTTGATACGCCACTTCACCGATACTGAAAATAAAGCCTAGACCTATAATAAGATTTTAGATCATGTTTCTTCCTCCTGAAAGTTACTTTGGTCCATTTTACAATACTTACAATACGTAGAACTTAAACTTACGATAGGTATAACGTAACGTAGGTTTCTGTAACGAATGAAGTTCTCTGTAGCCTTAGAGAAATGGTGTTTTGTCGTCAGTGTTACGTTGGAATACAGGAATATCTCGGCATTGAATTCCTCAGGGATTTTGGCTAAAGAAGTCTGAAGTTGTGCAGAGTTTATTCTGGCTTTTGTTGAGGATTCAGCAAAACAAAATGAAGTTGTTTGCAAAGTGTATACACTCCGAAAGTGGTCCATCTGTTTCTTCTTACACCCCAAAACTGGTCCATCTCATCACTGCTCCTCCGAATTGTCGAAAAAGCGAGATTTCCCAAAGCTGCAAACCTTAATTATTCTGATGGGAAAACATCCGTTTGCCTGTAATTCTGGTTAAAAGACTCTCTCTCTCTCTCTCTCTCGTCTCTCTCTCTCATCTCTCTCCTCTCTCTCTCTCTCTCTCTTTCTGCTTTGCATTTCGCATTAGGCCTAATGAACCAGACGTTTTTTTTTCTACCTGGCGGAGGGGGGCGGGGTGCCTGGGGGGGGGTGGGGGGGGGGGCGGAAAATTTGAAACTCGGTCTTTCCTCCGATTCGGCTGCAAAGACGATTTCTCGAAATCGCTAAACGTTACACATACATACACACACATATATACATTTATTATTATTATTATTATTATTATTATTATTATTATTATTATTATTATTATTATTATTATTATTTACAAAATAAAAACAACAACAGCGAGAGAGAGAGAGAGACAGAGAGACAGAGAGACAGAGGAGAGAGAGAAGATGAGAGAGAGAGGAGAGAGAAGAGAGAGAGAGAGAGAGAGAGAGAGAGAGAGTCGCAATGCAACCGTTGATATAATTTTCTCGTCTTAATTAGAGTCTCAAACGTCATTTCATAGGATCCTTGAAACTCGAGACGAACCTGATGACGCCAGACCTCTGAGAGGCTCCAGATCTTCTCCCTCAAGTCTCGTAGGATTTCGAGGCGATGGGTTGGAAGTCTTCCGTTAGGCCTAGTGCTCGTTTTCCCACGGGTGATGTTATCTTTTATTTTTTGGAAATGTCTCAAAAGATAGTTTGAAATAGTTTAAAAACTAGACCTGTCTTATAATTGAGTTTCAAAGGATATTTTAAAATTGTTTAAAATCTAGATCTAAGTTTTGAACGAGTCTCAAATGTTAATTCAAAATAGTTTTAAAATGAATCGCCTCAAAAGATCGTTTAACAGTAGACCTATCTTTAGACTAGTCTATAAATATAGTTGGAAAAATCATATCTTTTGGATGAGTCTAAAAATTAGTTGAAAGCAGACAAATCTATTGGATGGGTCTCAGAATTTAACAAAAAATATCTATCATTGGTACAAATCTAAAGTTAATATTTTAAAAACATAGTTCCAAAATATAGTTCCAAAATAGACCTTATTATCCTTATAAATTTCATAAGACAGTACAGAATAGTGTACCAATTGACCCATCTTTTGTACGAGTCTTAAGACACAGGACTGTTTTTCAAAGACTCTCAAAGGACAGTTTACAATAGTTTAAAAACAGACCTAATCTTTCGCACGAGTTTCAATACAGCCACTTAAAACTCTTGTCTCAAATTAGACGCATCTCTCTCTCTCTCCTCCTCTCACTCTCTCTCCTCTCTCTCTCGTCTCTCTCTCTCTCTCTCTCACTCTGTTAATTTTCTTCTTCGTGTTATCTTCCTGTATGTTTTTTTTTTTTTTTTTTTTCTTCTTCCTCCTTTTATCTCTGTGACCTGAATGTCAGGAGATTAAAGTTAAAGCTCTCTCTCTCTCTCTCTCTCTCTCTCTCTCTCTCTCTCTCTCTCTCGTTGCATTAGAAAACTGCTAATTAAGACGAAAAAGCATCCCTTGTCCAAGACCAGAAAGGTAGGAAACGGATCTTTGCTCGTGAATTGCAATGAAGGGATTTAGGGATGATTATTTAGGGAGGTCCTTGATTAGCCAAGTGTTCCTCCCGACTGATGACTTCACGACGAGAGAGAGAGAGAGAGAGAGAGAGAGAGAGAGAGAGAGGGAACGTCGCTTCTGAAAGTGGGAGTTCCATTACACAGAGCAAACCACCCCCCCCCCCCCACCTCGCTGCTATATTGTAGGAGGAGTGAATGGGATGGTTAAGCTTTAATCTCATGGGGAGAGGAACTGAGGTGAGGAAAAGGCAACTTTAAATTGATGAGTGAGTCAGTTTTTGTCTTGATTGAACTCTCCGTTGTGTTTTTGTTTGGAATCTGGTGCCATTTTGTTTAAAATCTGTCTGGTTTTTGTTTGAACTCTCGGGTGTATTTGTGTTTGAAATTTGAACTCTTAGGTGTTTTTATGTTTGATCTGGTGTGTTTTCCTTTGAACTGTCTGATGTGTTTGTATTTGAACTCTCATGTGTTTTTGTTTAAAATCTGCTGTGTCTATGCTTGAACTCTGGTGCGTTTTCCTTTGAACTCTGATGTGTTTTGAACTCTCTGTTGTGTATATGTTTGAAACTCTCCTGTATTTTGAACTCTCTTGTCTGTTTTTGTTTGAAACTCGGTTGTGTTTTTATTGAACTCTACGCTGTTCTTTGAAACTTTGTGACTTTGGTGTTTTTTTTTTTTTTTTTTTTTTTTTACAGCCAAATTCTATACCCTCGCCCAACCCAGACTGAAAATTCGATTAGTATAACTCCTCACTATACGAGAATCCTATTGGTAAAAACAGAACCAGTCCCAATTATTTCAAAATACAGACAGCAGAAAGAAACGTGTTTCCATACAAAGTCCAATTGTCAGGAGAGGAGAGAAATGGAGACTTATTTTATCCAAAGAGGGAAAGTTCAATCATCTGAAGACGAGGAGAGAAAGCATCGTGACAGAGAGGAGAATGGAATGTTTTATGCAAATTATGAAGACTTTGAAAATGAGTCCTTTGATAGTGACTGAAACATAAACAGACGATGTCAAAACTTTCTTTGATTCATTCTGACGTAAGAAACATTGCCAAAAGCGTCTTCGCGTTCTCCTTCTGAACTGCATGAACGCTTTTAATCACAATAAACTTCTCGAAACGCAAAGGTCGACGTAGATTATATAAGTCAGCATTTAATGACACCCCTCCCCCTTTCTCGTCAAAATACTGTGACGAAAGGTGGAGGAGAATTCTGGATGAGAATCGACACAGGGGAGTTTGAGAAAAGCACGAGAGATTTTTTTTAGGAAATCTAATTCGTTTTATTTCGTAGTTTATTTTGGTACACTGTTCCGTTTCACTGACAATTTCTGTCAATTTCTGGTATTCTCTGTCAGTTGTCAGCAGTTTTATATTAGGCTTGTCTGTCAGTTGTTTGTCATTTCTGTCAGTTTTGTATAAGTTTATTAGGCATATTTGTCCATTTTCTGTCCTTTCATGTCAATTTTCAGCATTTTATAAGGCATATCTGTCATTTTTTGTCATTTTCTATAAATTTTGTATAAGTTTATTAGGTATACTTTTCAATTTTTGTCATTCCCTTCCGCTTTTGTGTAAGATTTTGCACATAACTCTATTTTTTTCATTTTATGTCAGTTTTTGTATACGTTTATTAACATATCTGTACATTTCCCGTTATTTTCCCAGCTTGATCGTGTTTATAAGAAATATATATATATATATATATATATATATATAATATATATATATCTATATATATATATTTTATTTATTTATTATTTGTCGGGCTTTTTGCAGTTTATAGGGCATATCTGACCTTTTTGTCATGTTTTGTCAGTTTTGGTGAGTTTGTCAGGCAGATCTGTTGATTCTTATTTTAATTTTTTTTTTTTCGTTTGCATTTTATAACGTGTATCTCCTCTTTTTTGTCATTTCTGTCTGTTTGATATAAGTTTATTGGACCACCACCTGTCCAGTGTAGTGTCATTCCCTGTCAGATATTTGCCTGAAAGAAAAAAAACATTTCATTAAACAGCTTAACACTCAGCTGTTCTTCGAAAATGGTTTAACCATACATCTGCCTGTATGATATAGCCATTACATACACAAGATAGATAGATAGATAGATAGATAGATAGATAGATAGATAGATAGATAGATAGATAGATAGATAGATAGATAGATATTTTATTGACCATTCTCCACAGAAACATCAAATACAATATTATGAAATTACACAACGGTCCAAATACATAAACTCATTTCACAAGTTACATTTCCTAAAAAGGGAAAAGAAAATTAAAAAGAAACTGTATTCAAACAAATGGCAACAATAATTAATATTAAGTTTTTTAAATAACACAAAAGAGAGCTGTTTAGAATATCCAATTCTATATCACATAGAAACAATAATATACAATAGACTAATAAACATCACACATTCAGATTAGACTGGAAATGCGTTAAAATTGTAACACAAAATGAAGTCAGCTGGGCGAGGCACAATGAGAGAGTTTGCATCTTATTATTTGAAAACCTTCAAAATTAAGCTTGCGATATGACAAACATTTGCATAGTCTGATCTTTCTACCATCAAGTCGCTCATTGATGAGATATCAAATTGGGTCCGAATCTGGTAGGTCCTGGGGCATGCCTTCGATTACATGTTGCTCAGTTTGTATTTGGCCACACACACACAACCTCTCCTCTACAGGTAACCGGCCCCTCCCTCTCTGTTCCAACGGCCAACCTCAATAGCAAGAGAATGGGAACTCAGTTCTTAATCTTGTCCCACGTCCAAATTCTCTCCAACATCATTTACATTGATTTTTTTTTACTATAAATGTCATGAACGTTAGTTTCTGAATTGATGCTTTTATAGAAAGTTAACCTACCTGAGTTTGAGGTAGTTACTTCATGTTTCAGTCTTTCAGATGCTTGCATTACATCGTCAATATCATTATCTAACAAGTCTCTGATATAATGTGAGGTAGGGGTATTAAATTGCAAAATTAGATTATTTACATGGCCCAGCGGATCGTCTCCACCCATTGTACCACTACCCAAGCTTTAGCGAAAAACTGTCTCTGCTTTGACCTAAGAACCAGTGAACGAAAATCAACAAGACCAAGTTCGACTAGCAAAGCGAATTTGTAGTGGTTTTCCTTACACCTAACAGTTGTTTTATGCACCATAAATATAATTTTTCCATAGGTCTCAAATCACCGTTAATCCAAGATTCATTTCCATACATTAATGCTGGTAACAAAGCCGAATGAAAAACCCTTTTCTTGATATAGAAAGGGACTTTTATTATTATTTTCATTTAAGAATGAAATAAATTTTAAAACATGACAATTCTTTAGTTTGTGCTTCTGCTTTCACTGACTGATGTAAAAATACATCCTAAAATATACATATAGCTCGCAGGGATCAACAACAATACTCCCTACAACCATTGGTCTCGTTATCGCGTCCATTGCCATTTATCACAAAAAATTAGTTCGTTACTTACTATTTGATTTTTCATTCCATGAGAGCTACAAAACTGATTGAGTAAATTTACTTTTGCCATCATACCACGCCTTGTTGTTGAAAGGAATATCGTGTCATCCATAAGGCCAAGGATGTGTAACCAACCCAAAAACCCATCAATACAATTATTGTTTAATTAATCTTATAAGATCGTCCCCACAAAAATGACAAACAATAGACATGAGGTTGGTGACCCCTGGCGAACACCAGTTGTCGAAGCAATTAGAGTTGTCCCAACAATACAATTGGTAATTTTGTACATAGAAAATAAGTGCTACTTTCATTACAGATCCACAACCCAGTCTTTTCAATATCAAAAATAAAGTATGCCTTGGTACTCTGTCATAAGCTTGTTGGAAATCAATAAATGTCACAAAAAGTTTGATTTTTTTCCTCTTTGCAAGGTCAATCAACAATCGTAAAGATATGATATGCTCCAAACACCCCCTTCCCCTCTGCACCCCGCCTGCTCCCTGCATGGAGTAAACTAAAGAGAGCGTCGGGCACACAGAACCCCTGCATCATACAATTTAGCTATTGGTTTTGAGTTTTATCATATTTATTGCCCGATAATTTTTAACCAATAACCTAGAACCACGTTTAAAGACAGTAAACAACTTTGCATTAATCCACGATACAGGATACAATGAGGACATAAATATATTGTTAAACAAGGCTACTATACATAAAACAATCCAAGACACAGGTAACATTTGTATAAATCCAGGGGGGGCACTCCATCAGGTCCGCCTCGCTTTCCCACTCTTCAAACGCTTGATTTGTGATTGTACTTCATGGTATGAAATAGGATCATCCAAAAAATGGGTACATATATATCAGTTTGTAAGCCATCAAGATTCTCAATCGTATCCCCCGAGTGGTCATACAGTTGTGTGAAGTGTTCAATAAACTCCTGATCTGATGGTGAAGAAGCATTACCAAAGTCAGTTGAATTGGTATTTAACTCTCCGCGCCAATTAATAGCACGCCAAATTGTAGCACTATCATTCTCACTTAAAAGGTGCTCCCACCTATTTACAGTAACATCAACACCAGGTGCGGGCCTCCTAACTACCGATTTACTTGCACACTCGTAGAATATAGTACCCAGATTACCTTCAAATTGTCAATACTTCCATCAAAAGTAGGTTCTCTATGTTTCGCCAACTCACTGACAAACAATTCTTGATTAATTTTTTCTGACATTATAGGCGGAGTAACATATTTATTAGTAGCTTTACTTTGCAACACTGCATGACCACCGAGCTGAGACGCTCTTTCTTTCATATGAGTTAAATCGAGGCCAGGGCATATAAAGGTTAAGGATAAGGGTGCATGATTAGAAGGTAATCTTAAATCCTGGATTACATCGAAACTCTTAACCATGTGTATGTACTCATGAGATATCAAACAAGAATCAAGCTCAGACACCCACAGTTGTCCCTGCCTATAAGTAAGACCTCCCTTGAATTGCGTGCAAGACGTTTGAAGATTGTTAACAACCAACAGTTTTTCATCCACACAAATCCCGAGTAACATCCTCCCATTGTCATTAGGTTTAGGTACGGCGTCCGGGATCGCAGGGTAAGAATAGCTGGGTAGATTCCCTCTCACCGGCAAGTCACGGACACCGACACCAAAACGAGCGTTTAAATCACCCATCACCACACAACCACCTACATAGGACTTCACTTTCTCCTGTATTTTACTAAGTAATGACATGTCAAAATAAGGTGAATCAGATGGGGGGACATAACAAAAACCAAATAACACATTCGGCACACAACTAATTGTGAGCCACACCTGATCACTAATACTTATATCTTCAATCACGACATAAGAAAAAAGACACCTACGGATCAAAACAGATGTACCTCCACGGTGTTCTGCATTCCTATGACGACTAATACAAGATACATAACCAGGGAAGTTAATTGATGACGAGGTTTTTACTTCATTAAGGCAAATTATAGCATAATCCAATAATAAATTCTCTACAAAAGTTTTCTCAATCTTGGTCCTAACACCATTAACGTTCCATGAGATTATTTTAAGATGTTTCCGTGGGCTACCTAAAAAGGGTGAGGATTCCATGAATCAATCACCACATCATCTTTATAGAGCTTTCTCTCCCTGTAGTCCATCCTAATTGCACACCCTTGATTTTCTGGCCTCTCTTTCTCTCTCTTTTCGGCTTCATGCAGTCTTTTCCATTCCATCCTGACAGCTGGGTGGGTATCCTTTTTAACAAAAATCTTCTTGAATGGGTCTTGGCATTGTTTTAAAGCTTTTCCCTTTTCAACTATGGCATCCCTTTCTGCTCTCGAGCCCAATGTGACAAGGATAGGTCTGGATCGAGTATTATCCTCATTACGAGTTCCCAACCTCCTATGAGATAGAATCGGAGTAGTCACCTGAAGAATGTCAAATATCTTCATCATTCAACCCTCCAGGGCTACCCGTTCATCTGGAACGCCAAGAAGGACTAAATTCTTCTCCCTCTCCCTACGATCCAATTTCTCCAAAAATAATTGCCGTGCTATAATTATTTCTGACTGCTTACCTATTTTCTGTTGCATCTCAGTAATCTTGGAATTCACATTTGCATCAGAAGAAACAAGAGACAATTTCAGCTCCGCTAAATCATTCACGATTGTTGTTAATTTCTCATGGATATCTCCATCAGCAGCAGTAGAAGGTAAAATAGCTTCTATCAGTTCATCTTTATTAATACCTTTCAGCTGCGAACGCTGTAGTTTCTTAAGATCATTTAAAGTCCTCATGATACAGGCAAGGTGGATGTGGGCGTTACCGGTGTATTTGACAGCTGTCACCAAGACGTTTTTGTTGTCCTTCGTTGCTATGGACGCTGTGGGTTGCTAGGGCCTAGTGCGCATGCGGAAAAATGGAAATGAACTTGAAAGGGGGATTCTCCACCGTTCAGCCTTTATTTATCTTAAAATAAAAACTGAGTCCAACATACAATGAATTCACTTCTGGCCTCGCACATAAGCACCACACATTAACGCGTCTTTTAGCACAATCACGTCAGCAGCACTCGATCTAGTTCTCTTGAAATTTTATGAAATACCCAGACCATTTTCACAGTGTGTTTATCTGCAACCAGGGCTGCCAATATTGTGTATTAAAGTTGAACATACAAGATGAATAATTTATTTTTTATAGACAAGATATATTGCGTATTAAAGTTAAGCATACGCGCTATATAAGTTATTCACTTTATACACAAATTATATTTTATAATAAGCTTAGACTTAAATGCTGTATAATTATTCACTGCATACGCAAGGTATATTGCATATTAAAATTAAATATACATGCTGTTTAATTTATTCACTTTATACATAAGGTATATTGTATATTAAAGTCAAAATAAATACTGTATAATTTATTCACTCTATACACAAGATACATTGTGTAATAAAGCTCGTGTTTGAAGTTGTATTTCATGAGCATCGTATATACACGCGTGTGTATTTCCTGCATAACAAAACGTAATTCGTAAGTAAATATATATCTTCCACTTCGACCCTTCGCTTAAAGTCATTCCGCTGGTCCTCTCTTCTCTCTCTCTCTCTCTCTCTCTCTCTCTCTCTCTCTCTCTCTCTCCAGAGAGAGGAAAAGGACACATTAAGGGAAATGTGTCAATTATGTTTTGATTTTTTGTTTCGTACAAAATTGTTTATGTATCAAATTAACTGCTTTGTCGTTGTTGTTGTTGTTCTTGATGTTGTTGTTCTTGTAGGAGGGGAGGAAAGGTCTATGGATGAACCTAAAATGGTCTGAAAAAGGTTTTTCGCTTTGAGTTAAAGATACGGGAATTTGATTGTATGATTTATTTATTAGAATCGAAATGTAAAAAAGTAAATTTACATATTAGAATACTGTTATTTTTTTTAACTGTGCCATGTTCTAAGAATGACTGAAATACAAACGCCTCTGATACTTTTCAAAGCCAAATTCTATATCCTCGCCCAACCCAGTCTGCCTCTGCAAGCCAAAGAACAGACTGAAAATTCGATTAGTCTAACTCCTCACTATACGAGAATCCTTTTGGTGAAAGCAGAACCAATCCCAATTATTTCAAAATGCAGACAACAGAAAGAAATGTGTTTCCATGCAAAGTCCAATTGTCAGGAGAGGAGAGAAATGGAGACTTATTTTATCCAGAGAGTGAAAGTTCAATCGTCTGAGGCCGAGGAAAGAAACCATCGTGACAGAGAGGAGAAAGGAATATTTTATGCAAATTATGAAGACTGTGAAAATGAGTCCTTTGATAGCGACTGAAACATAAACAGACGATGTCCAAACTTTTTTCGATTCTGGACTGCATGAACGCTCCCCTCCTCGAGGCCATTTTAATCACAATAGAACTTCTCGAAACGGCAAAGGTCGACGTAGAAAGAAAGCTTCGTTATTCAAAAATGTTTTAGAGATGGTATTACGCTTCATTTCAGGAGTATATTCTTCGGAGATAGAAATCCTCGAAATAAAAGAGACTGGAAGGAATATGTAGATAGAAATATGCACAGGAACAGAGAAAGATTTCATCAAAATGAAATGATAAAGTTGAACAGTCCTTACAGAAAGCTGTCAGTTGTGATTCTTAAGTTTGAAAATAAACTCAAAATGTGATCAGTTCTCTTGCTCATTTTTACTGAAACCTGTTTCAGATGGACATAAATTATTTATGAGTGTTTATGCAATAAAGGCCAATTGCAAACATTCTGATGTCAGCAGAAACCACATAATTCAGTATCCCAACCCTGAAAAACATTATACGACGCAACTGGAAAATAACGAAACCTGGAATTGGAAGGGTGGAATCCCGGAATGGATGATTGGAATCTATAATACAGGAATCCAGGAATGAATGAAAATGACGTGACCTGGAATTGGAAGGCTGGAACAAGAGGCCTTTTGATTGTGGAATCCCGGAATGGTGATTGGATTCTGTAATTCATTAATTCAGGAATGATTAGGAATTAAACACTGAATGCCAACTATCATTCGGAGTTGCTGGGATAATATTAAAGATGAGGGAAAAGGATGAACACATCCATTGCTTCCCTGTTCAGTATCACCAGGAATCAGGAATGATCAAAAAAAAAAATTGACTGAGAAAACTGGCAAAAGATTTTCCTTAACCCTTGTCAAGTCAGACTTTTTTTTCTTTTTATTGCCAGAGGAGAAGTCCCGATTAGAATACGTCTCTCTTGACCAGATCACTGCAATTTCTCTCCCTTGATCCAGCCATCTTCCAGAAAAGATCTTTTTCGCCTGGGGTTCCAGACAAAGTCAAGTTTCTCGGTCTTCCCTCTTCCATTTTGGCCATCCATAGAATCTTCCCCTCTTGAGACTTAGAGGGGAAGAGCTCTATACACTCCATTAGAGACACCTGTTGCTGCTCTGTTCCTGTGTACATGTAGGTGTGTGTATGTGTCTGTGTTTGCGTTAGGGTATATGTGAGGTTTTTTTTATTAGGAAATATATTTTATTTAATGACGTTGAGATTACACTGACCTCTTATTTTTCCCCTCCAAGAGTGGCTGTATATAGCATCCTCTCTCTCTCTCTCTCTCTCTCCTCTCTCTCTCTCTCTCTCTCTCTCTCTCTTCTATATGGATCACCCTTTCACCGACCCTGTTTGTTACAAAGTGAATCTTTCTAGGAGAATGAAATCAAATCGTGAAGCCACTCAGACCACCAAGAAATACCTTAATAGTCTGTCCATTTCCTGTGAGTTTCTTTGTGTTTTTGTTTGTTTTCCGTCGCGTTGTGAAGAATTCGAGTGCCGGTGGCTTCTGGTGGGGAAAACGGGCCAATTAGTGCCGGACGCTCTTGAGCAGCTGCGATTCCGAAAAGCAGATAAATGTTTGTTTTGGGTCTCAATACCTTTCGTCTCTATCGGTTCGTTTTATTGCTCATTTCATTCACGTAACCAAACCAACGTAGCAGATTGAAAGTGGTGTCGATTTGCGAGTGCTTTGAAGTACATAATTAAAGGCAAAGGACATTTTTTGGTTCTTATTAAAAGAATGGGTTTTACGCTCCACTTACACATTTTATTTTGGACTTCTAGTCATTCATTTTACAAAACAGTTAAAGAAAACCCGCTAAAAACAATGTATAGTTTTATGAGCTATCGACAGAAGAATTAAGGACAATTGAAATATTTCAGTTTGCCCAGAAAATAAGACCTACTACGGCCGTTTTAATACTCAGTAAAACTTTATTCTTCACATATACAATTTATTTATGGCTCATAACCATTTCTTTCAAAAGACATTTGGATAAAATCAAGTAATACCCAAGTATGTAGATGCCGTTAAGAACAATTGAAATCCTAGGTCCGTTTTCTAATCTTAATGAGCTTCTCCTTTTCTATTTGCATGGGGAGCTACCTTAAATCTCAAACCCCCCTACGTCTTGTCGCAATAACAATCTCACATCTGACACGCCCCATACCCACCCACTCCATTTCATCCGACAGACTTATCCCCATTCCAATAAATCCTGGAGATTCATCCTATTCAATCCCATCCCATTAACAGGACGGTCTCTCTCTCTCTCTCTCTCTCTCTCTCTCTCTCTCTCTCTCTCTAGGAATAGTCGTCTCACCTTTCGAGCAAGTTGATGATGATGATGATGAAAGCATTCGTATTCGGAAATGAATCCGGGTCTCCAGGAAGTTGTGCTGCAGCCTATACCGTCATTAATCACATGTAATCCATCTGGATTTGTCCCGACGGGCCGACATCCATTCCGGAAGTGAACAATTTTTGAGGGAAGGAGATTTCAATTATTTTGTTCCCCAGAAAGAACAAGCAAGTAATTTCATGGAAGATTTAGTTAAATAAGTGAACAATTCACTCGGGGATTACATAGCAATGACCTGGGGATTACTTTGGTATTACTTGGCTATCACCCTGGGATTACCTGTGGATGGGCCGGTGATGGATTTGCCTCTGTATCCAGTGAGAGAGAGAGAGAGAGAGAGAGAGAGAGAGAGAGAGAGAGAGAGAGAGAGAGAGAGAATTAGTTAATTCTGCAATTCAGTGTCACGAAGGTTATGGTCAGTGTCACTTTATTAATCCCTAAAAGAATGTAATTTCACTGGTAAGAAGTATTGAAGATTTTTCTTACATAATATTCATTCAGAGAGAGAGAGAGAGAGAGAGAGAGAGAGAGAGAGAGAGAAGAGAAAGAGAGAGGGCAACAACAGAAATCACTCTTCACACTCGTTAACTCCAAATTCCTACGAGTTACGAGTGAGAAGAAGAAAAAGAAGAGGAGGAAGAAGAAGAAGAAAATAACCCTCGTCTGATTCCATCTCAAACCACCCAACTTCCAAACTCAGGTTCAACGTCTTTGATGAATAGGATCCATTAACTGAATCAAACCCTCTTTGAGCGAATCCTTCAGCAATCCCCTTACCCCCTACCCCAAAAGGGTATGGAGGATCGGAGGAAGGGGGTGAGGGGGTGGGGAGTTAGATTGGTTGGAAATGAGATAAACATTGATCTTGTGAAGTATCTTCAATTGACGGGTGAACGAACTTGATGCAAATGTGGCTGCAAGTTGAAAAGTCTCGAACTTTGCCTAATGGGCCTCCCCTGGGATAGTTCAAGGAACTCAGTGGAATTAGGGGTCCAATTTCCTTCAAAAACATGGAAAAGGCAGCTGGATTTTATCCCCAGATATAAAAAAGGAACTGAAATTAAGTAGCAGAAGCCCCATATGGATATCATTGAGATCAGAGTTGAAAGTGGAAAGAAATACGAAGTTGAGTCTTGTCAGAAACTAGTCTCCTTGAGGGAATGTTATTCTGGGTCACGCTGAGTCATTCTGGCTGATCCTCTCTTCCCAAGCGGCTGAAAGGAAACCGTTTAATGGGTTCGGGGAACATAGAGGAAGGCAGGGAGATCCATGTAGCAGGGACCAGTGAGTATGAAGGGCTACTCAAACTGTCTGATGCTGAAGTTTTTGATTTTCATAAATTCTTGTTGGTTTAGAAAACTCGACTTCGAAAATTCAACTGTTGTGTTAATAGTTCATTTATATCTGTGTGTTCATTTACTTCTCATTTTATTAATTTATCATTTTTTTTTCTTTTCCCACAACTGATCTTTTCTTTCTACATTTCCTGTTATCTTCAGAAACTCTATTCAAATTAACGCCTGTATTCATTGGAAGCTGGAATTCCAAGTCAGTGGCCCTTTGAGCTTACTTCATATGAATCGGCGTCTGTCATAAATCCTCAATGTATTTAGTATCAGATTGAAGCCCTGGCATTCCTACACTCGCTGGTGCTCCACACGCTTCATTTCCAAAGCAGGGGACTCGTCATTTCCCAACATAACTCGAGTCCTCGCTGGAAGCTCAAATGGTTTGGTGACGCAGCACACACAAGTGAATATTTTATCCGCTGCTTCCTATGCAGTTCCAAGTGGCCTGGATCATCCTCTCTCCATTCGAGAGTGAAACGACTCTCATATCGCTTTCAGAATGCTGAGATGCAGATGAACAATGAATGAACGATGAATGAATAATGAACACACTTCGCTTCACGGATTACCCGAGTACAAATCAACAAAGGAAAAATGCAGATTTTGCATAAGACTGAGCTGTATCCCGAGGGAAAGCCAGAATAAACAAGGATGAACAAAGCAGAACAATTGCCGGCACAACCAAGAAAAAAAGCCTTATAATGAAAACGGTACAAAATGGAACAAAGCTGAGCTAAATTAGCTTGGAACGAAAAATAAGACTGAAACAAGTATGAACAAAATAGAAAATGTCTAGCCACCTGAAAAAAAAAAAAACGTAAAATAGAAATGGAACAAATCTGAACGGAAGAAGAACTATCTCGGACACCTCGTCACCTTTACCTGTTTCAGACGCGGTTACTACAGGGACTAATTATACAGTGGTTGGCAACCGCGAAATCCAATAACAGGTATGTTGATAACATCGGGCTCTCTGCCTGCATTCTGTTCCCTTGGCAAGGGAATAAGAGAGCGTGACGGACTTGCGAACAGACATAAATGGCCTCAGTACAACACAGTGTAATAGTCTCTCTCTCTGTCTCTCTCTCTCTCTCTCTCTCTCTCTCATTACATTCAATCCCTGCAGCTGGAATAATTAACAAGCCACGAGCCCTGGCTTACCTACAAGAAGATTGATGGGTTAGAAATAAATTCCAGAAAGGAGATTTTCCTCACCTGTCCAGTTCATGAGCAAATTGACCCTTTATGAAGAATGATGCTGGTTACGACCTCCCGTCACCTCAAAAGGTCAGTTATTCTTCGGTACCATTTTGTCTTCAGTGTGCGCTCTTCGGGTGATTTCTTATTATTATTTTCTATCAGTCATCCTATTCGACTGGTTTTTTTTATAGTGGTGGGGGGAGGGGGGTGTGTTGCGGGATGCATCCTGCCTATTTAGGATACCATCACTTTACTCACTATGTGCGCGGTTGCTAGGAGCACACTCTTCTGCATGTGTCATGGAGCTACTTTGGCATCTATATAGTTCTTCCAGGTTCCTTTCCAGGGATCGTGGGATCGCCCCACGGGTAATATTATCGAGACTTCCCATCCGCATGCAAGGCGATCGAGTCACATTTTTAATGGCCATTTTACATCCTGCGTGAAATAATATAACATTTGCCGATTATTTCAATAATATTTTTAGGCTCGTTGTCGCTTGCAACTGACAATCGATATTGACAAGAGTCATTCCATGCATCATCTTTGCAAAAATGTCTTTCAAATGGTCATGATTTTAAATAATAAATGCACATGCATACTTGTGATTAATGAATACTATTATATTTTTAATTTGAATATTAAACGTCGAGGAATAATCGAGAAATTAATCTGTTGTGACGAGATGAAGATATGAAATAATTAGAGCTTTCGAATCTTTGAAGATATTACGTATGAAAAGCTGTCATGACATAAGATATCTGAGCAATAATGGAAAACTCGAGTGAGGTCTTAGAGATGAATAAGAACCATTTACAGGGTCCAGAATGAATTAGTTTTTGGTTTTATTCAATTTATACATTTTCGTGAATTATTTGAGTGAATAACTTGAGTTAATAAAGTTTTTCCTTCAAATAAAGTGCCTAGGTCTATCAGCTTAGGATTCTTTAGGCCTAAAGATATTAAAATTTTAAGCAAACTGGGAATTTATTTTGCCTCCCATGAATGATATGAATTCATAAAGGTTTTGCCTTCAAATGGAGCAATTAAACCTATTTGTCTCAGCCTCTTTAGGCATAAAACTTTCATTACACTGAGATTCCATTTTCAATCTCGTTTTCTTTATCAATTTTCCTTCATTTACCAAACTCGAAAGCTTTCATTTGTCTATTTCTTAACACTTTCTCAAAATTCCCCCCCGCACCTCACACAGCATTTTCCAGAAAATAGAATTCTCGAGCTTCAACAGCCGTGAAATTGGTGCTTTTCCTCCCATGAGAAGAAATTGTCAGACTGTCAACTGTTTCTGTTATTATAGTTGGCTTCGTGTGTAGCCTAGCTACCTCTTCCCCAGGGTAGCAGAATGGTGAACAGTAGACCTATGTATTGTATACCCCTGTACTGTTATCTCTCTCTCTCTCTCTCTCTCTCTCTCTCTCTCTCTCTCTCTCCTCTTTACGTGCAACAGTATATCGCGAGCAATCGAGCAATCAATAGGTGATCTATATCTTTGTTTTGGAATTCCAGGTAGGAATATAATTGACGATATTCACAGGGACTTAGTTATGGCCAGCAAGAGTCGAATGACAAACGCTTATGTCATTCTCACTTTGTTTTTAAATCTGTTATTCATTATTGAGTGATTGGATGTCTGTTCATGAACGTCTAATCTTACGATAGTTGCTACTTATACGCCATGATTTAGAACCAGACAGAAAAAGTATAAGTGTCCAGAGAGACGAATTGAAAGTCCGTCCGCACTTTTTTCTGTCTACGTTTTTTTTTCTTTTTTCTGTCCGCACTTATTTCTGTCCGCACTCAGATCTCAAAATCTACTGAGGCTAGAGGGCTGCAAATTGGTATGTTGATCATCCACCCTCCAGTCATCAAACATTCTAAAGTGCAGACCTTTAGCCTCAGTAGTTTTGATTTTATTTAAGGTTAAAATTAGCCATTATCGAGCGTCTGGCACGATGGATAGGCCAGGCCACCACCTCCCACCAGTGGTTAAAAGTTTCATGGGCCGAGGCTCATGCAGCATTCATTCTCGGAGGCCACCGAAAGATGGATTCGTTTCGGTCCTTGATTATGTTTTATTCTGTAGAGAAAAACTCGATGCGCAGAGGAAACAGAAAGGGGGAACGAAAATGATAAGTGTTTTTGTAAGTGGCTGGATTCTCTTAAGTCACTATGAGAGAGAGAGAGAGAGAGAGAGAGAGAGAGAGAGAGAGAATGTCATTTGCCTTGCAAATGCAACAGACCAGATCTAGTTTCTGTGTAACCCAAGAGTGTTTCCTGTGTAATCCAATCACCATGTGTACCTATGTATGTGTATGCATGCATATGCATATATGCACATATTTGTATATGTGTGAGTTCCTCGCTGGACGAGTGGTTTTCGCGCTCAGCTACCAATCCGGTGGTCCGAAGTTCGATTCCCGGCTCGGCCAACACGGAATCAGAGGAATTTATTTCTGGTGATAGAAATTCATTTCTCGACATAGTGTGGTTCGGATCCCACAATAAGCTGTAGGTCCCGTTACTAGGTGACCAATTGGTTCCTAGCCACGTAAAAATATCTAATCCTTCGGGCCAGCCCTAAGAGAGCTGTTAATCAGCTCAGTGGTCTGGTAAAACTAAGATATACTTAACTTGTATATGTGTGATAGGTAAAGGAATACTTATATACATGGACTAAGCATTCATAAGCATCTTTACCTAATAAAACCCATATTAACACATCTCTCTTTATCATAATTATATATTCACTACATTTTCCCATTCAGTCGAATATCTTCATTATTCCCTCCTTTATCCAGTCTCTTTCTCTCTCTCTCTCTTCCTTACTTTATTCAGTCTCTATTCCCACCTTTATTCGGTCTCTCTCTGTTCCCTCCTTTATTATTCTCTCTCTATTCCTTCCTTCCTTTATTCAGTCTCTCTCTCTGTTCCTTAATTTATTATTCTCTCTCTATTCCTTCCTTTATTCAGTCTCTCTCTCTCTGTTCCCTCCTTTATTCAGTCTCTCTCTATTCCCTCCTTTATTCAGCCTCTCTCTCTATTCCCCCCTTATCTCTCTTTGCCCTACTCACCCCCACTTCCTGTGGTAGCCTTGTTTACATCCTACTCGACACCCCCACCCCCCACCCACCCACCCCACTCCCTGTTTGAAGCTTTCTCTCTCTCTCTCTCTCTCTCTTGTATAAAGGCTTTATTAGGAAAATGCCCGTCTCTCTCTCTCTCTCTCTCTCTCACTCTCTCTCTCCTCTCTCTCTCTCTCTTTCTCTCTTGTCTCTCTTTTTGGATTAGGCTTTATTAAATGCCGTCTCTCTCTCTCTCTCTCTTCCATTCCACTCTACTCTCTCTCTCTCTCTCTCTCTTTTTGTATAAAGGCTTTGATTAGGAATTGTCGGTCTCTCTCTCTCTCTCTCTCTCTCTCTCTCTCTCTCTTGTATAAAGGCTATTAGGTTTGTCTCTCTCTCCCTCTCTCCTCTCCTCTCTCTCTGTAGCATGATTGAATTACATATTGTTTGTCTAAAAAAAAAAAAATCAATGGAGAAAATCCATCATTGGGAAGTTTAGATCAAAGTTGCCGGTTAGTAGAATTTTCCACAATCCAAATTTGGCATAAATTGTCATAAATTTCATATATTTTTTCTATGTTATTTTTCTATTAACGTTTTAATTGTGAAATGTCTGTTATATTTACATAAAAAACCCGTAACTCTGAAATAAAATCTATTCCTCATACAAAATTCTCAAGCAGGCGAATTTACAATTCATTTCACAAACACAACGGAAAAAAATCATCAAATAACACAGGTGAATTTATCTGCACTAATTCCTCACCCCGGCAAACTTGACGGAAATAAAAATCCAGTGTCACATGGATTCATCAGAAAGCTTTTCAATTCTCGTCCGGGAATCGATTCACAGAAAAGCATTACTCTCAATTTATGACAATGCGGCTTCCCCTTTTACTCATCTGTTATGTTTTCACATCTTTTTTTTTTTTTTAAATAGTTCTTTATTTGCTTTGTGAAGTTTGTTCATTTGTTTAAATTTTATCCCCAAATGGAATTTTCGAATTGTTTTTTAAATGTAAAATTGGATCATGTTTTAATATAATATTTTTTGCAGTTGCTAGTATAGCTTTTTCTGAGTCAGAGAGAGAGAGAGAGAGAGAGAGAGAGAAGAGAGAGAGAGAGAGAGAGAGAGAGAGAGAGAGAGAGAGAGAGAGAGAGAGAAATTTAGTTCTTAAAGCCTGCAATGCTTTCCCCATTACTGACAAAATTTGCTAATAATATCTTTCCAGTTTTTTATGTCAACTCCTCCCAGTCCATTTAGTATGAGAGATATTCTCTCTGTCTGTCTGTCTGTCTGTCTGTCTCTCTCTCTCTCTCTCTCTCTCTCTCTCTCTCTCAGTGACATTTCATATGCACAGACATGAAGCCACAAACGTCATTTAATTTCCAATTAGCTTTACCTCTGAAATAATACCAAAGGGGGAATTATAATGTGTGTGTGTGAGTGTGTATGTGTGGTTGTGCGTGTATGTGTGTCTGTGTGTATGTGTGTTGTGTGTGTGTGTGTGTTCCCCGCATTCCCCGCGCAAATTCTTCTTCGACAAACAGGATCACGATTCCATCACGGGGGGTAAAAACACATTTATGGAATCGAGGCAGTAAAAATCCCATAAAAGTAAGATAAATCGAGAGAGAGAGAGTTTTACCGACCGTAACCTTGTTCCCAACAGCGGCAGAAAAAAAGAAAGAAAAAAAAAAACAAAAAAAAAGTCCAGTTCAGGAGAGGATTTAAAATTGTTCTTGGAGGAAAAATGAAGTTCTTTTTTTTTTTTTTTTTTTGTTTTTTTTTTTTTTTTTCAAGCCCGACGGGAAAGCGTCCGAAACCAGGTTCAGATTTGTGTTGTATTTGCCGTTGTTGTAGCTGTTGTATTTTTCTGTTCAAGTTTTTTTATTTTTATATCTAAGTGTATCTGTGAGATCCACAGTTATCTAAAGCCTTATTCTATGTCTTGACCAAGTACTATTGTGCAGAAATAGCAGATATCCACATTTTAAACACTTCATTGTGTATGTGATGTTGTTGTTGTATTTGTTGTTTTAGTTGGTGTAATTTTTGTATCTAAGTTATATCTGGGAGTTCTTACACTTATCTAAAGCCTTATTAAATGTTTTCCTAAATACTATTCATTAAAATTATGTATAAGCATGGAAGATATTTATTTATTTAGTTTTCAATGTTGTAGTATATGTTGTTGTTGTTGTTGTTGTATTACCTACTGTATTCCTTTTTATATTTATATCTAAGTTGTGTCTGTGTCTTCTGAAATTGGCTGTGGCCTTATTCTCTGGTTTTCCCAAATGGCATCCATAAAAAACTGTTTAATTCAAATAGATGTTTATATTGATTTTCCATAAACACAAAAATATGTTTTAAAAATGCATTCTATAATTGCCTGAAGCCTTATTTTCAGTTTTGCCTAAATTCTATGAACAAAAAACTAGAACGTTAACAGATTTTTATGTTTATTTTCATAAAAAGAAAGTAAAAACTTGGCTAAAATGAACCGCATACCAGATTCCTTCCGAGCGAATAATAGAAATAATGAAATTAGAAGCTTTTGCAGATATAAATATTTATAGTAATAAAGAAACATGAAAAAACTTGGCTGAGCTCAACCACATAAACCTAATTCCTTTCTTGCAAAAAAAATAAATAAATAAATAAATAAATAAACATAAAATTTGCATATTTAACGAAACGAAAAACCGTCATACATAACCGATAATTGCAGCTTTATATCCTGAGAGCAAAACGGGAAATTCATTCGAGGCATAATTATTCAGATAATTATGCACCCTACTTGAGATTATCATATGCCCGAGATTATTCTGCGATTATTCTCGATTTTGGAAGAGTTAAATTATGCAGCCACAGTACTACAGAAGTTTGGAGAGAAAGAGAGAGAGATAGAGGGAGAGACGGAAGCAATGCGGTTTAAACATCGAGGAAACTTGAATCTAACGAATGACAGAAGATCGCTGCTTCGATAATTAGCTATTATAACATTTTGTACTTTAAAGAAAATGGAATTATATGAATAAGACTTGAAAAAAGTCAGAAATGGAATGATAGGCAATTGACGAAAGTGTAGGAAGTAGGATATGGGTAAAAAAAAAAAGCATTGAATAAAGGATTAAGATCTTAATTATAAGATTGTAGGGGAATACTTAAAAATATTGTATTTTCAGATTTTAAATCTGGTGAGATCTGTTCGCCATTAACGATGCAATTTTTGAAAGTTAGTCTTTAATTTTAATAAATGTAAGATTTTATTTTCATTTATTGAAAAAAAAAAAAAAAAAAATTATATATATATATATATATATATATATATATATATATATATATATATATATATATATATATATATATATATATATATATTTATATGTCATATCACATTACCGTGATTCATATACATATATCGAGCTACAAATGTTCTTCAATATCTAATTCACTCTACCTCGGATTAATATATTTTCATATATGTTTAACCGAAGGGGAATTTTCTAGACGATAATAGAATTGCCGGCCGACGGGCACGAACCATCGACATCTTCAATTCAGCGAGGCATAATTATGCACCCAACTCTTGCGATTATCATACGCCCGAGATTATTCTGCGATTATTCCCGATTTTAGAAGAGGGAAATTATGCAGCTACAGTACTACAGGAGTTTGGAGAGAGAGAGGGAAGCAATGTGTTTTAAACATTAAGGAAACTTGAATTTAACGAAGGACAGAGGATAGCTGTTTCCATAATTAGCGATTATAACATTTTGTACTTCAAAGAAACTGGATTATTAAGAATTAAGACACAAAAAGGCAGAAACGGAAAATATTAGTGACTGATTTTTGAGGAGTTACGTCACGAGTCCTCAATTTCTTCAATGTTTCTTACTTATTGGCCTACTTCAAATCAGTATTTAAGGGATATCTTCCAGGTATGAGAGAGAGAGAGAGAGAGAGAGAGAGAGAGAGAGAGAGAGAGAGAGATAAATACTATTGTTAAATATACAGAACATGCTAAAAAACATTAGAACACACGAATGTCCTATAAAACCATCTTTCACAAACTAGAATTCTTAAAATATTATTAAAGTGAATGGTATAGGACATTCCCTCCAACATTAAATGAAGAGGAATACTCTATAATAACTCTATAAACTCTATATTGACTATAATGCTCTATAAAAAAAATAGTGAATTCAATTGACAGGTTCCTTCATAGAATAGAATACAAGAGTTACCCCTTAAACGACCTTCGTGTGGAGCTGTCCTTCCATAGAGAGAGAGAGAGAGAGAGATTCGAGGTCCCTCCCGGTAAAGAAATTAAACGAGAGAGAGAGAGAGCAAAAAAAAAAACTTCAAGTATGAATTGCACTTTTGTCGGACATAAAAGAACCATTCAAGGCCCGCTATTGGAGGTGGGGTGGGGTTGGGGGTTGGGGACGGGGGAGAATTGGCCCCCGTGCTTGTAAGCCACTCAAAGCGAAATATGTTCGCCTTCAGTGTGGGTAAAAATATTCTTTGGAATGGACTAGCTTCGAATAATCTCTCTCTCTCTCTCTCTCTCTCTCTCTCTCTCTCTCTCTCTCTCTCTCTCTCTAGACCCTTCACATTGCGTATCTTCTCCCTGTTGTGTGTGTTTGTAACTGCAGTTGATAGATATCTGTTGACTTGAGTTTATTATTATTTTTTTTTTTTTTTTTTTTTGCTCTATCACAGTCCTCCAATTCGACTTAGTGGTATTTATAGTGTGGGGGCACAAGCATAAAATACTATAAAATATTATTTGCCAGAGGGATACAAGGCATTGAAATATTATTTAAGAAGACAAAATAAACCCAAAGTATTATTTGCCTGGGGATACAAGAAATTAGCAAAAAAAAAAAAAAAAAAAAGAATATTTGAGGAGGGTAAAAACTTTAAAATATTATACATTTTATTTGGCGGGGATACAATACCTAATTAGTTATTTGGAAAGTACGTAAGCCTCGAAAATACTAGAAATATTATTTGGTTGAGAGATACCAAGCCTAAAGATATTACTGAATGGGATACAAATCCTTGACATAAAAGAAATATTGTTTTCCTGAGAGAAGCAATGCCTGATAATATTGGAGATGGATACATGCTTTAAAAATACTATAAATATTTAGTTTTCTGAGTGATGCAGTGCCAAGAAATATTATTCTATTGGGATACGTGCTTAAAGAATGCTAGGAATAATTACCCCCTGAGGAGTACATGACCTGAAAATATTATTTAAATGGGGATACAGGCATAAAAATGTTTGAAATATTGCCTACCCTGGGGGATACAAGGGCAAAAGATATATATCTGAATGGGGGTACAGAATGAAAATGTTAGAAGTATTACCCCCCCCCCCCATACAAGTCCCAAAAATACTATAAGAAGGGGGGATACAGGCTAATGAAATATATCTATAACCTTGAGAAAGCCTAAAAAAATCAAGAGAAAATATCATTTATCTGAGGGATACAGTCTTTAATAATATTATCAAAGGGATACATGAATGTAAACACTAAAACTATTATTTTTTTACATTCAATTTTCGTATTTAGCTCTCTGGACCTGACTATTGTAACCACCTTAGGTCTCTAGTTGAAATTTATGTTATATAATATGTGCACTAACTGTTATAACTCTCAATGCATATTTTTTTTATCACCAATATTATTACTGTTATTACCAGTATTATGATTACTATTTTTTATGCTACCTTAGCTATTTTGTGGATAAGTGCCGATTATTCATTTTTTTTATCATGTCGTCTCTTGCATATAGATTGTGTATGTTACTGTCTGTATTTTGTATATTCCATGTATATGGCCCTGAGCTGAAATAAAAGATATAATTATTTATTTATTTATTTTTTTTTTTGCTCTATCACAGTCCTCTAATTCGACTGGGTGGTATTTTATATGTGTGGGGTTCGGGTTGCATCCTGCCTGCCTTAGGAGTCCATCACTTTTCTTACTAGTGTGCGCTGTTTCTAGGATCACACTCTTTTGCATGAGTCCTGGAGCTACTTCAGCTTCTAGTTTTTCTAGATCTTTTCAGGGATCTTTTGGAATCGTGTCCTAGTGTTCCTATGATTATGGGTACAATTTCCACTGGCATATCCCATATCCTTCTTATTTCTATTTCAGATCTTGATTCTTATCCATTTTTTTCCCTCTCTTTTCCCTTCATCTCTGGTGTCCCATGGTATTGCGACATAAATGAGTGATACTTTCTTCTTGACTTTGTCAATCAAACGTCACGTCTGGTCTGTTTGCACGTATCACTCTATCCGTTCTGATACCATAGTCCCACAGGATCTTTGCGTGATCGTTTTCTATCACTCCCTCAGGTTGGTGCTCGTACCACTTATTACTGCAAGGTAGCTGATGTTTCTTGCACAGGCTCCAGTGGAGGGCTTTTGCCACTGAATCATGCCTCTTTTTGTACTGGTTCTGTGCAAGTGCCGGGCATTCGCTTGCTATGTGGTTTATGGTTTCATTTTTCGTATTGCACTTCCTACATATGGGAGAGATGTTATTTCCGTCTATCGTTCTTTGAACATATCTGGTTCTTAGAGCCTGATCTTGTGCCGCTGTTATCATTCCTTCAGTTTTCCTTCTTTAGCTCTCCCTCTGTAGCCATTGCCATGTGTCATTGCTGGCTAGTTCTTTAGTCTGTCTCATGTATTGTCCGTGCATTGGTGTTGTGCCAGTCCCCTGTTCTGTTTGTCATTCTCCTGTCTCTGTATATTTCTGGGTCGTCGTCTACTTTTATTAGTCCTTCTTCCCATGCACTCTTTAGCCACTCGTCTTCACTGGTTTTCAGATATTGCCCCAGTGCTCTGTTCTCGCTCTTGCCGCAGTCCTCTTTACTTCGTAGTCCTCTCCCTCCTTCCTTTCGTGTTATGTATAGTCTGTCCGTATTTGCTCTTGGGTGTAGTGCTTTGTGTATTGTCATATGTTTCCTGGTTTTCTGATCTATGCTGCGGAGTTCTGCCTTCGTCCATTACACTATTCCTGCGATGTATCTGATTACTGGCACTGCCCATGTGTTTATGGCTTTTATCATATTTCCGGCGTTGAGTTTTGACTTCAGTATCGCCTTGAGTCTCTGCATATATTCTTTCCTGATCGTGTCCTTCATCTCTTGGTGTTTTATATCCCCTCCTTCCATTATTCCCAGATATTTGTATCCTGTCTCATCTATGTGTTTGATGTTGCTCCCATCTGGTAGCTTTATCCCTTCAGTTCTCGTTACTTTGCCTTTTTGTATGTTGACTAAGGCGCATTTTTCTATTCCAAACTCCATCCTGATGTCCCCAGATACAATCCTTACAGTCTGGATTAGGGTACCTATTTCCTTGTTGATGCTCTTACCATACAGCTTGATGTCGTCCATGAACATCAGATGGTTGATTCTGTTGCCTCTTTCTTGAGTTGGTACCCGGCATCCATCTTCTGTAGTACTTTTGTCATGGGAATCATGGCTACTACGAATAGTAGTGGGGACAGTGAGTCGCCCTGGAAGATCCCTCTCCTGATATTAACCCCTGCTAGTCTTATTCCAGAGCTTTTAAGTATTGTATTCCAATTGCGCATTGTATTTTTGAGGAAGCTGATGGTGTTTTCCTCTGCCCCATATATTTTCAGGCATTCTATTAGCCATGTGTGTGGTATCATGTCAAAGGCTTTCTTATAGTCTATCCATGCCATGCTTAGGTTGGTTTTCCTTCTCCTACTGTTCTTCATTACCATTTTGTCTATCTAGAGCTGGTCTTTTGTGCCCCTACACTTCCTTCTGCAGCCTTTCTGTTGGTGGGGGATGGTGTTTGTCTCCTCCAGGTAATTGTATAGCCTTTCACTGATGATACCTGCTAGTAACTTCCACATTATTGGTAGGCAGGTGATAGGCCTGTAGTTACTGGCTATATTTCCCTTACTCTTGTCTTTTTGTACTAAGGATGTTCTTCCTGGGGTCATCCATTTGGGTGCATTGTGATTTGAGATACAATGCTGGAGTTGTTCTGCTATTCGTGGGTGTAGGGCCTTTAAGTTTTTGAGCCAGTATCCCATGGACTTCATCAGGACCTGGGGCTTTCCAGTTTGGCATTTTCTTTAGTTGGTGTCTGACTGTGTCTGTCGTGATCTCTGTGAATCTTTGTTTTATTCTCCCTGTTTCTTCTTCCTTGACTTCCTGGAGCCATATTGCATGTTTGTTGTGTGTGGATACCGATTGCTCCATATGTTTTCCCAGAGTTTCATACTTGGTTCGGCTTCAGGAATTTCTGGGTGGTTGTCTTCCTCTCTTAGTTGGCTGTATAGTCTTTTCTGGTTGGTTCCGAATAGTTTGTTCTGTTGGTATCCCTTATTCCTGTTCAGTACCGTTGGATCTTATGTGCTTTGGCCTTAAGCCTCTGTTTTACATCTTCTATTGTGTTGTTTAATCCCCTCTCTTGTACTTTGTATTTCTCGTTGAGTTCCTCCCTTGTTTCTTGCTTCTTACCTTTTTCTGTCATCTCTTTCAGTTTACTCAAGTCAGATCTCATCACCATGATTTGCTTTTCAAGGCGCCTTTTCCAAGGCGGTTGCTGTTTTGGTTTCTGTTGGGTTGGTTGTGCTGGTGGTGTTGGTGTTCGAATCCCCATCAGTTCTGTTACTAATCTTGCTCCTGCATATGCCAAGTTATTTGTTTCGTGATACTGGTGGTGTGTATTATGCCCATTAATTCATTGACCTCACTTGTTTCTCCCTAATTTCTTGGTGTTGTAGGCTTTCATGGAGGGGATCTTTGTTATATTATTATTATTATATTATATTATTAGTTATTATTATTATTATTATTATTATTATTATTATTATAGTTTATTATTATTATTATTATTAATATTATTATCATTATTATTATTATTATTATTACTACTACTATTATTATTATTATTATTATTATTATTATTATTATTATTTTTTATTATTATTATTATCATTTGCCTTAGGGATACAATGCTTAAAAGATTATTCAAAGGGAATACATGCCCAAGAAATATTCAGTCCAAAAATATTTTATGAAAGCCTAAAAATAGTTTAAGAAAAGTCTAAACAAATATTCAACCTTAATGAAAGCCTAAAAATATATTTTAAAAGGCCTAAAATATTGAGGGAATATTAACCTACTAAATAGAAATTGTTACTGAGAATAAAACGAAGCACAAACTTAATCTGCGTACAGACAAAATTGACCCTTTGCTGGAGAGGTGTTTCATATCTATTGCTTTGTAATGGGCGCTTAGTCCAGTGGGAGCTGCATCAATGCAGATGCATCAGTGCATTGATATATTTTGAAACTGCCACAGAGGATGGTGCAATTCAGGTAATTTTGGGTTGGGAAATACGGATTTAAAAAAATTATGTTGGGTTGCTTTCAATGGATATATAAAATGGATATATATATCTATATCTATATATATATATAATATATATATATATATTATATATATATAATATATATATATATATATATATATAGAATATATATCTATGTATATATATATATGGATGTATATATATATATATATATATATATATATATATAATATATATATATATATATATATATATATATATCTATAGATATATAATATATATATATATATATATATATCTTATTATATGTATATATATCATAATATATATATGATATATATATATAATATATCATATATATATATATATATATATATATATATATTATATATATATCTATATATATATATATATATAATATATATATATATATATATATGTATATGTATATATATATATATATATATATATATATATATATATTATATATATATATATATATATATATATATTATCACGCCCGAAAGTATATTCGTTCGTTTATATATTATTTATTTTTTATTTATTTTTGCCCACGCAGTCGTATGTTTGCTGCTTGTTAGTAACTGGGTGCTGTTTGCTTGTTATTTGTTTTGCGGTCGTTAAGGAGGATAGTTCTAATCCAGTAATTTCTTCCTTTACATGATGACGTGGAGGCAGAGAGACTTTTTTTTTTTTTTTTTTTTTTCGGGAAAAGCCCAAGTTTGCCGTCAGTGATCCTCTGAACGCTAGAGAGGTTGGGATTGCCTCTGAGAGGTACTTGTCTACTGAGAGCAGTGGATTCGCCTTGGATCGCTGCAATGGTGTGTAGCTGTTAGCGCCCTTTATTCGACATTCAACGCCTGCCTGCTTTGGAGTCTTCAGCGCTTTATACACTGTCACGCCGTTTGATCGTTCTCCCGCTGCATGGATGTTGTCTTCGAGGAGCAGCTATGATCGAGTTTTATAAAGTTTTCGATACCAATCTTGGAGGATTACAACACTTGTCAATCTGCGACGGACACATTACGAACACACGAGAGGATATCAGCCTTGGACAGCCTCTAAAGGAACTTCAGATTTATCACCTGGTCCCTCATATTTATTACTGCAACTGCAGCGCCGTTGATGATACTTTACGAGGAGTTAAGTATTGGGTTTTAGTAACTGTCCTCCATTTTTAGAGCTGCAATTAACAGCACTTCGTTACAACGGAACATCAAGTTTACGCTGCAGTGACCTGAAACTTACCTCGGTCCAAATATTATTCAATTTTTTTTCTTTTTCCTTCTTTTTGTAAATAATTAGTATATTTACATTTTCGTATCATACTCCCTCGTTGTCCTTTGCCATCATTGTTTACAACTATAATCGTAGTTAAAGGTACTTCAGGTTGTGCAAAATACTATTGTTTCTTTATGTAACGGCTTTACGCAAAATATAAAGAACCTGCTTACGTTAATGTTATTAAGTCGTGACATAAATTGGCGACCGTGATAGGATGGCAAATGGTCAGTGAGGTAGTGTGAAAAGTATTATTTTTTTTTTCTCTTTCTCTCTTTACGGGACACTTAATAGTTCTTCGTGTTAAGCAGCAATTGCTCAATTTAACGAGATGTCAACTTTAAGCGAGTTAACTGCCATTGGTGAGAAATTGGATGTCAGGATCTGACTTAGCATATTTCATAAAGAGCAACAGGAGCTGCCGAACGCGCTAAACGAGCACAGCAGAGAGAAGCTGAAAGAGAGCAGAGAGAAGCTGAAAGAGAGCAGAGAGAAGCTGAAAAGAGAGCAAATGGAAGCAGAAAAAGCAATATTGGCTGAAAAGAGAGCTCTTATGGAAGCTGATAAAGAAAGGCTTGAAGAACAAAGTAAAACTCTTCAGTTTAGAGATAACTTTAAAGTCTTTAAAGTCCGACGAAACTTCTATGAGTGATTCTGTGCAGCTAAGTTCAGTGATAAGTGGGGAAACTAAGCTAATTCCTAAGTTTAGCGAGTCAGATGTCGGAAAATTTTTCGTTGCTTTTGAGAAAGTAGCTCATCAGTTAGCTTGGCCCAAGGAACTCTGGGCTGTATTAGTGCAATCTGCATTCTCTGGTAAGGCACAAGTAGTTTATGCAGCGTTAAGTGCAGAAGATTCCAGTGATTATGATATTGTGGAAAAAAATGGTTTAAATGCATACCAGCTAATCCCAGAAGCTTACCGGCAGAATTCAGATCCTGGCGTAAAATGTTTAATCAAACATTGTAGAATAGGCAGGCCAGAAAGCAGTTAAACTTGACGAGTGGTTGGCTGCAGAGGAGGCAACTACATTTGCCGAGTTACGAGAACTGGTTTTGGTTGGAGGATTTTAAAAACAACATTCCCAAAGACGTTCGCATCCATATAGAAGAATTTAACATTGATAATGTGAATGAGGCAGCAAAGGCAGCAGACAGGTTTGTTTTGTCACACAAGCATTATGGTAAGAAGAAAACTCATTGGGAAGCAGGTGGGTGGAAAAGGTGGAAGTAATAAAGGGAAAAGGGTAGAAAAAGTCCTTCATCGCCTTCGAGGGGCGCGAGGCAGGCCCCGGGACATTGTTTGTTATAAGTGTGGTAAGAAAGGTCATGTAAAGTCACATTGTCCTGAAGTAACTAAGTCGGTTAAACCAGTTATGCTGATAGACTGTAGGTCAGTGCCACCTGTGTCTTCTAGTCTAGAAGGAGAAGTGAGTGGGAGCAAGCTCTATGGTAAGGATTTTGAAGACTTTGCCATTAGGGGTATAGTGAAAGTTGGACCTGAGGCAACTGATGGTAATATCGTTGCATTGCTACGGGATACTGGCTCGTGCCAGTCCTGCATTCGGAAACCTCTCTCCCTAAAGATTCTCACGGAAAGGTCAGGATTTTGTGTTGCTTGGGGGTTTCCCAGATACAGTAACATCTTGGCCTGTGGAAGAAGTTTATTTGGAATCTCCTTTGGTAACTGGTACGTTGAAACTGCTGTAGTTAGGTGCATTGCCTGTGAGTGGTGTGGATTTGTTGATAGGCAATGATGTGATGCAAGGTAGTGGCACAGCCTGTGCATCAGAAGGTCGAAAGGGGACTAGTGTGGTTAATGACGTGTTATGGTAAATGTTAAACCTGTTGTTCCTGTAACCCGAGCCCAATCTAGAGAGGTAGTCAAATGTAGAGAAGCTGATATAAATTTGGAAGACTGCTTCCAAACCAAAACTCACCAAAGACAAAGAAAGGTAAGTCCAAGCAGATAAAAATCTTTCGTCTAAGTCGATGGTTAATGTATCTGAAGACTTTGATACAGATTCTAGTTGCATGTTTCCAGATAGGCAAACCCTAATTAGTGCTCAAAAGGAAGATGGCGAATTGAGGAGTATGTATGAAGAAGCAGAGCAGCTAAAGGAACAGGAGGATTTAAGTGAAGCAAGTTATGTATTAAAGAATGATGTCTTATATAGATTAATTCGTCCAGTGACTGCATCTATTGATGAAGAGTGGAAGGTAAGGGAACAAATTGGTGTACCTAGTAATTTTAGGCATTTTATTTTGCAAGAGGCTCATGAAAGTGAATGGGGTGGTCATTTAGGAATACGAAAAACACTGTCCAAAGTCAAAGATAATTTTTTTTGGCCTTCTGTAAAGAGAGACGTAGTCAGACATTGCAAGTCATGTCACCAGTGCCAAATGGTTGGAAAACCCAACCAGAAACTTACTAAAGCTCCTTTAATTCCCTGATCCCTCCAGCTGTTGAAGAACCATTCACGCAATTGTTATTGACATTGTGGGTCCTTTACCCAAAACCAAAACAAAAGGTTTTCAGTACAGGTTAACTATAATGGACAGAACCACTAGATTTCTTCTGAGGTAATACCTGTTAGAGGCATTAGGAGTGGTATCGTTATTAAGCATCTCATGGACTTCTTTTCTCGTTATGGTTTGCCTCGAGAGATACAGTCGGATCAAGGTTCTAATTTCAACTAGTAGGGAGTTCCAGGCTAAAATGAATGAACTTGGCATTAAACAACTTGGCATCCTCATATCATCCCGAAAGTCAGGGAATACTTGAAAAAAAGAGTTTCACTCGACTTTGAAGAATGCTTTGACTAAGTATTGTTTAGACCATGTTGAAGAATGGGAATAAAGACTTGCCTTTATTGCTTTTGACTTTAAGATCAGCCCCTAGGTGAAATCTCTGGGTTTTTCTCCTTTTCAGATGGTCTATGGACACAATGTGAGAGGGCCTCTTGATTTATTAAGGGAACATTGGGAAGGGAGTAGTGGTAAAGTAAATTCTCTTTATTATATTTTGTCTTTCAAAGAGAAATTAAGGAGCATTTGGCAATGGGCCCAAAATAATCTCTCTACTCGCAGGCTAAAATGAAAACTCATTATGATAGAAAGTCCCAAGTTAGAACTTTTGAAGCAGGAGACAAGTACTAGTATTACTTCCTATTCCAGGTCAGTTTAGGGCTCAGTTTGTAGGTCCAGCAGTGGTTAAGAAGAAATTGAATGATGTTGATTATTTGGTGGAAAATTCCAGGGAGGAGGAAAAAAAGTATCAGTTTGTGTTATATTAAACATTATGAAGAAATATTTTTCCAGAGCTAACACTGTTAAATCTGTTTCAGCTGTTGTACCTAAAGAAGGTAATGGACAAGAAGTGGTGAAAGCAAAGATTATGGATGGAATGGCGAAAACTCTAAAATTTTGTGTAACCCAGATAGTTTGCTTAAACATCTGAATGCTCAGGAAGCTACTGATATTAAGGATTTATTCAGAGAACATCCGTCAATATTAAGGACACTCCCGGTCTTGTGCGTAGTTTGCACATGACGTGGTACTAAAGCCAAATGCCAGCCAATTAGACAAGCCCCTCAGGTTAAATCCACAAAAAGCTGAAGCTGTGAGAAAGGAAGTCAGTATATGTTGGAGAATGACTTGAATAAACACCAAGTAGCAGTCCTTGGAGTTCCCCAGTTGTATTAGTGAAAAAGGAAAATGGACAAGACAGGTTGTGTTTCGACTACAGAAAAGTAAACGACCTAACAGTTGCTGACAATTTCCCTCTGCCTCGCATAGAAGATTGCATAGATAAGATTGGTAATGCCAAGTATATTAGTAAATTAGACCTTTTAAAAGGTTACTGGCAAGTTCCTCTGACTGAAAATGCACGGGAAATATCAGCTTTTATAACACTGAAGGTTTATTCGAATGTAAAGTCATGCCCTTTGGCATGCGTAACGCAGCCAGTACCTTCCAGAGAATGATGTGGATGATCACGAATGGATTGAAGGGGTTTGTGTAGTTTATCTGGACGATATATTATTTCATGGGACAACAGGAAAGACCATGTCGATAGAATCAGGGCCTTATTTCGCGCAATTGCTGACGCTGGTTTAGTGGTAAAACCTTTCTAAATGCGAATTTGGAAAGGCTGAAGTTATCTACCTAGGACATCACGTCGGACAAGGTAAAGTATTACCCAAGGAAAAGAACATTGAAGCTGTACTAGCTTTTCCCACTCCAAAAACTCGGAAAAATGTAAGGCAATTTGTTGGTCTCGCTGGTTACTACCGTAGGTTTGTCCCCAGTTTTTCTGAAATAGTAACTCCTTTAACTAATCTTTTAAGAGAGAAATCTAGATTCTTGTGGGACGATACATGTCAACGAGCCTTTGATAAATTAAAGGGCATTTTAAGTACCTAGCCCTATTTTGAAATCACCTGACTTTCAGAAGGGATTAAAGTTAATGGTGGATGCCAGCGATCTCGGAGTAGGGGCAGTGCTGTTGCAAGACGATAGTGAAGGTATTGAACATCCTGTTTCATATTTTCCAGGAAACTTAATGAGCATCAAAAGAAATATAGCACAATCGAAAAGGAAGCCTTAGCTTTAGTTTTAGCTCTACACATTTTGAAATTTATGTAACCGCTAGCGTTGATCCGAATTGTTGTGTATTCAGATCACAATCCTTTAAAATTGTGAACAAATTTAGGAACAAAAACAGAAGGCTCACTAATTGGAGTCTTATGCTTCAGGAATATAATTTGACTGTAAAACATGTGAAAGGGAAGGACAATGTCGTCGCTGATGCCCTCTTCTAGAATCTGTGATGTCTTTTCCGCTTGGATTTTTGTTTTGTTTTCGTCTTTTTTCTTTTTCTTCCTGCAGTGTCTTTTTTTTACCTATTAGGTTGGGGGTATCACGCCCGAAAGTATTTCGTTCGTTTATTTATATATTTATCTATTTATTTATTTTTTGCCCACGCAGTCGTATGTTTGCTGCTTGTTAGTAACTGGGTGCTGTTTGCTTGTTATTTGTTTTGCAGTCGTAAGGAGGATAGTTCTAATCCAGTAATTTCTTCCTTTACATGATGACGTGGAGGCAGAGAGACTTTTTTTTTCGGGAAAAGCCCAAGTTTGCCGTCAGTGATCCTCTGAACGCTAGAGAGGTTGGGATTGCCTCTGAGAGGTACTTGTCTACTGAGAGCAGTGGATTCGCCTTGGATCGCTGCAATGGTGTGTAGCTGTTAGCGCCCTTTATTCGACATCAACGCCTGCCTGCTTTGAGTCTTCAGCGCTTTATACCACTGTCACGCCCGTTTGATCGTTCTCCCGCTGCTGATGCATGGAATGTTGTCTTCGAGGAGCAGCTATGATCGAGTTTTTATAAAGTTTCGATACCAATCTTGAGGATTACAACACTTGTCAATCTGCGACGGACACTTACGAACACACGAGAGGATATCAGCCTTGGACAGCCTCTAAAGGAACTTCAGATTTATCACCTGGTCCCTCATATTTATTACTGCAACTGCAGCGCCGTTGATGATACTTTACGAGGAGTTAAGTATTGGTTTTAGTAACTGTACTCCCATTTTTAGAGCTGCAATTAACAGCACTTCGTTACAAACGGAACATCAAGATTACGCTGCAGTGACCTGAAACTTACCTCGGTCCAAATATTATTCAATTTTTTTTTTTTGTCCTTCTTTTGTAAATAAATATTTATATTTACATTTTCGTATCATACTCCCTCGTTGTCCTTTGCATCATGTTTACAAACTATAACTCGTAGTTAAAGGTACTTCAGGTTGTGCAAAATACTATTGTTTCTTTTATGTAACGGCTTTACGCAAATTATAAAGAACCTGCTTTACGTTAATGTTATTAAGTCGTATATATATATATATATATATATATATATATATATATATATATGTATATATGTATATGTGTGCATGTGTGCATGTGTGCATGTGTGCATGTGTGCATGTGTGCATGTGTGCATGTGTGCATGTGCATGTGTGCATGTGTATATGTATATGTATATTGTTACACTTTATTTATTTGTATTTATTTTCGCTTGAGATGCGCTGATCAACCAATAGATGGTGCGTAGGTTGGATCAGGAAGTGTGATGTTTTTGTATTTATCCTCCTTTCCTTGGTTTTCTATTAATTGTAAAGTTCTGTTGTTTTGATATATATATATATATATATATATATATATATATATATATATATATATATATATATATATATATATATATTGTTACAACTTATTATTTGTATTTATTTTCGCTTGAGATGCACTGATCAACCAATAGATGGCGGCGTAGGTTGGATCAGGAAGTGTGATGTTTTTGTATTTATCCTCCTTGGTTTTCTATTAAGTGTAAAGTTCTGTTGTTTTGATCCTTTTAAAAGTTTACTTGGCTACTTAGTTTCGTACGTACCAGTGTGTCTCCTGGAATTGTAGTGACAATAAGTGGAATATACTAACTAATATTACGAAAGAGTGCAAAAGTCATATTATTAATATGGGTAAAGTATTGATTCTCTTGTATTATTCTCTATGTGCGTGACTTAGCCATCTGAAGTGTTTTTCTCTGTATTAAAGTGAGTACGAGTATTCGAATATTTTTTCGTTAGTATGAGTTTATTGACATATTATGTATTTCTTTGTGTAAAGAGTGTTAATACTCGGTTTATTACATCCCGTGATTTCTGTGTATATTTATTGGGTTTCGGTAATACTAAATTAATTATTAAATAATAATAATTATATTTTTTGTTAAAGGTGTTTGAATAATTGCCTTGGGTAAGCAAAATATTTACGTTTCTCTATCTAATAACTTAAGAGTATTAGAAGAAGATCGAACAATATCTATACTATATATATACTATATCTATATCTATATAGTCATATATATATTGTATATATATATATATATGTATATATATATATATATAGTCTATATGTATATATATATATATAAATGTATGATATAACACACTATATATATGTATATATATATATATATATATATATAAATTACATATACACACCATCATATATATATAGATATATATATATATATATATATATATATATATATATATATATATATATATATATATATATACACACACATATATATATATATACTATATACATATATATATTATATATTCTAGGCGTTATGTACACATCAGTATATATATACATAAAATGCAAATGCATTCCACAAAAACAGTATGTAAAAAACGAAATATTAAACTTTAAAAACATACCACAAAAACATATACCCTAAACCCCCCCCCCCTATTAAAAAAAAACATATATGGCTAAAGTATTTACAATATGGTAGCACTACAATATCATCAATATTTTATAACATTATCATTCAAGACTGACAGAGGCATCATACCTATCTCTTATTAACATTGAATTAATATCATAACTTAAACACTCACCAACAGCTGTGTAGGGCTGGTCTCTCGTCATTTTGTGTTCCACGTCAACGAGGAAGCTTCTACGACGAATATCTCGAAAATTACGTTGTATGAAGTTGAGTTATATAAAGAAATTTGAATTTAAGTAGACATATTTTGTCGTGAAAGTGGACTCAGCCTTGCAGGTGTTACGCAAATTAGCGTTACTTTTATTTTCAGAATTTTTTATATTTCCCCTTAATTTTCTAGTATGGTGTCTCAAATAAGCCTAATGAATATTTACACCGGAAAGTATCGTAAATGCGTTATTAAAAGTTAAGATATATATAACAAAATGTAAGTTAAAATCGATA
>NC_087223.1:394572-407072 GCF_015104395.2 Macrobrachium nipponense
CTAGAAATATATATGTACAAATAACAATAGTATATTTATATATGATCAGATGATGAGCAAAAATAGGCTTATTTGAAATCAAGGTATGTAACAATTCTTTAGTCTAACTACCACAGCATTAGCTTGTTAAACTATTGAATAACTAACTCATGAACGTAAACACAATCTGAATATGATGTTAATATACTGAAACTATAAATATTCAACTCATTCACGTAACTACATCATGGAAATTATATCAAACTGAATTGCAAGTTTACATAAGACAGCTTATCAATTTCCGCCCAGCAACGACGGAAGCAATTCTACTGCAATTGCATCGTCTGATCGGCCAATTCTTCTTGCAAAGCCTCAGGTGGCCTCTGGGGATTCAATGGCGGTAACTATGCCACTTGGAGGCGCTGCCAACACCCAGGTCCCTCGTGAGATGCTCAAATAACTCGCGTTAGAGGCCCTTCAGGGAATGTCAAGTCTCCTGGTTGCTATGGAAACCTCGAAGTGTGACAGCCTCTGGAAGTCGGGAGCAGAGGAACAGGTGGGTGTTGCCTTCGACAGGTGACTTCTGGGATGCTGTTTTAATGAATGAAGCTCTACAGGTGTGTCTCACCTGACGTTAATGGATTTCTTGAGGCTGAGGGTTAAAAATCGTGAGGTATTTGTAGAACTATCTAGTTTCTCATATTTCTATTTCTTGGACGACGAGGCTTAAAAATCGTGAGATATTTGTTGAGCCTAGTTTTTTTTTTTTTTTTTTTTTCGCTTATTGAGTTTTGGTTCAGAAACATAAGAATTTTGTTCATAACCTTTCATTCAATTCAAAAGTTGGAATTAATTTATTTTTTAAAATTTATTAATTCAAGTTTAGTATTGGAAAACGTTGATTTTGTTTTCTATAATTTTCCAGGCATTCCAAAATTTTGAATTAATTTTGCCTCTAATCTATCAACCATTTAAAAAATCAGAAGCAATCAAAACAATTTTTATTATTCAACAAATTATAGACTTGCTGAAGCTTTCCAGATTTCCAGACTTCTGGAAAGCAAAAAACCCGGAATGTTTGTAAAATCTGTTCATATTTTAACATTCAACAAAGATAAACGTGCTGGAGCTTTCAGACTCCTTTAGAGGGCCCAAACGATCTGGAACATTTGCAACAATGTTTACATTTCAAACAATCTCTGTCATTCAACACCTCTAGTTTAATCTTTCCTTCTCCTTAATCCAGTTCCACTTCGTTCCCAAACTCGATTTCCGTCTTTATGGGTTTTTGGGGCAATTTGAAGCCAAATTTCTCAAGCCGGACTGTGAAAGGAGGACTTTCCAGGCTGGCTGGAAGTCGTTCCAGACTCTTTTTGACGATCGTCTTTGTTCCAGTAATAGGGAGATTTTTATTGTGTTCCTCCTGTTCTTGAAAACTTGCTTTAATGTTCCTTGGTTGTTGCTCCATGACACAAACAAAAGGAACTGGAATACGTAACTATGATCGACTTCCAGTTCGGACTGTGAACCGTTCCAAACTTATTTTGACCTTAATCATTTCTGTTCCAGTGCTATGGAACTTTTTCTGGTGTTTCTTTGTCCTTGAAGACGTTTTTTTTATTCAGTTGGTATTTTTACATAACAGAAATAAACGGGACTGGAATGAGTAGCAGTAATCTCCTTCCCAGGAGGACTTACTTAAATTGATCATCTTTGTTCCAGAGGTAGGGAAGTTTTTCTTGTGGTCTTGTGTCCTTGAAATTTTTTTTTTTTTTATATGTATATTCCTTGGTTACTGTTCCAAGACATAAAAAAAACACGAATAAGTAACAATGGTCGTTTTCCAGCGGACTGTAAAACGTTTCAGACTTGTTTGAATTGATCATCTACGTTCCAGCACAAGGGAGTTTTTTAGTGTTCTTGATTCCTCGAAGACTTTTTGTGTCATGTTTCTTAGTTCCTGTTCCATGAATAAGTAACAACAATTCACCGAGAGACGTTACTTAACCGAGAAACAATACAAACTTCCCTCCATCAGTTTCCGAAGACACCAGGAATATAAAAAAAAAAGTCTTCAAGGACACAGAAACACCAGAAAAGGCTCCATAGCACTGGAACAGATTGATTGATTGATTGATTGTGAGTTATCTGGCTGACGTCATGCCAATGGAACAGAAATGATTAAGGTCAAAATAAGTCTGGAACGGTTCACAGTCCGGACTGGAAGCCGGTCAGTAGAATTCCTAGAAGTCATCAAGGACGCCCCTGGCACCGGGATTATCGCCTCGCTGGACGTTGAGTCCCTGTTTACGAACGTGCCTGTCGACGAAACCATTGACATCATCGTTGAGCGTGTCTACAGGAGTCAGTCGACGGCGCCCCTAAACATACCCGAAGCCTCGCTCCGTACGCTGCTGGAGATCTGCACGAAGAAGGCACCTTTCTCCACCCACCGTGGCCGAAGGGACGGCGTAGCGATGGGCTCCCCACTGGGGGTACTCTTCGCTAACTTTTACATGGGCACCGTGGAGGAACGAGTCTTCGCTAGGATGCAGCAACCCCACATATATGGACGATATATCGAGGACATCTTTGTTCAAGTCGACGCTGAGAATGAGGTAGAAGCCCTCCAACAGACATTTCAGCAGTACACCGTGCTGAATTACACGGTTGAATACAGCACCGACGATCGGCTCCACTTCCTCGACGTCCTTCTGAGTAAGACGGAAGACGGCCTCCGTACTTCCGTCTACATAAAGAAAACCAACCTAGGACTTTGCCTCAATGGTGACAGCGTGTGCCCTGCCAGATTCAAAACAACGACCGTCAGGGCCTTCGTCAGGAGAGCCCTCTCCCACTGCTCGACCTGGCAGGACACTCATCAGGAACTCGACCGTGCCTCCCAAGTACTCGTAAATACGGTATTCAAATAATTAATAACCGAGAAGTCCGTACAGCACTGGAGAAATGGTACGGTAGTGAAGCCCGCAACCCCGCCCCCAGGATAATATCAAGCTGTATTATAAAGCCTTCATGAGTTCACATACCGTGAAGAAGAGGACTCAGTTAAGAAAATTATTTCTGAAAACGTATCCCCGACCGACGACACCAAAAATATCGACCTGAATTATTATTTCTACCAGAATCGGAGACGCGCGACCTTATTATGAAAAATAACCCCTCTCCACAGGTACGAGACCCCTGAAGCAGACGCATGTGGTGTTACCAGATACACATGCCCAGTCCGCGGTTGCAGCGGCGCCTACGTTGGTATGACTACCATCGCCTGGTCGAGAGACTCTCATGCCACGCCCAAGAGGGCTATCAAGAATCACGCCCGCACAAACATCAAGAGGCCATCTCCCGGGATGTGATCATCCAAAACACGAAGATCATCGGGAAGGCCCCTGATGCCCGTCGGTTACGCCTGCTGGAGGCGCTTCTCATCCAGCAAGTGAAAATTTACACTAAATACGACGCAGGAAGAATTTCTCCTCCCTACGAGTATGAGAAGACCTGCCACCAACAATGACACCACAGAGCACAACAACTCCACGGAAGACAACGCTCCCGAACGAGATACTCCTGCAGCCAACCATAATCAAGTTAGTCGTGTCGTATCGCAGCGTAGCGAAACGCCCATCGACGTAACCGTGCCGCTAAGGAGGTCTAGGCGGCTGCAGGACTTACAGTATCACAACCATCAACGCGTGGAAAGTGGCTTGAGACCCGGTTCAAGCCACCAATGAAAACGAAGAAAAGACCTACCAGCCACCCCAGCCAATAGTAAATCATCAGCATGGGCAGACCCCCTGCCGTCAACTCCAAATATAAACAGGACGGACACCGCTCCAAGATCAGTCCACCCTCAGCTTCCAGCCCGAGGATGTCTGTCAGCTCCAGACGAAAGCTCGCTTGCTTCAAGAGAGAGAGAGAGAGAGAGAGAGAGAGAGAGAGACAGACAGACAGACAGACTTATATATATATATATATATATATATATATATATATATATATATATATATATATATATATATATATATATATATATATATATATATCGTTAATGACTTTGATAACTATGGTATCATAGTTCATCTGTAAAATTCAAATATATACACCAATTTTGACTCTTTATTTGATCATGACCTCCATAGGGGCTCTACTAGCCTCTCTAAGTAGTAGGACGGAAAAAGCCGTTATTCGGAAAATAGAGAAGAATATCTACAAGTGTAACGCTGCTGAAGTAGCCATTACTTTTAATAAAGTATGCTTGAGAGAGGGTCTGCTTCCTAAGTACAACAACAACAACAATAATAATAAATAATAATAATAATAATAATAATAATAATATAATAATAATAAATATAATATAATAATTAATAACAATATAATAATAATAATAATAATAATATAAAATATAATATAAAATAAGATAATAATAATAAAATATAATAATAATAATCATATGAAGGTAGGAGACCCTCTCTCAAACATGTTTTGTTAAAGAGGACGGCAGCATCAGTGGAATTGATTTTATATATGGTCTTTTCAATTCTTCTTATTCTCTTCTCATCAGGGCTAATATTTGCTAATAGCTGGCCGATGTTCATATCTTGGTTAAAATAATGTCTTTTAAAAATACTAATTTATTGATATAATAACTAAGGGTTAACAGATCTTAGTCTGGACGTTGTCTAAGGGCGTAACGGAATTCCAACGTTTCCAACCGTATCTTCGGTTCATTTTCAAGGAAGGGTGAGCTTGAACTGATTGGAATGGGGTCGTTCGGCGGTATTTATTGTGTCCTGGGTGCTCTGTCTTGTGAGAGCCGAGTTTTCATTAACTGAACAGGGGATTAAGTCCCTGAGTCCATAATAATAATAATAATAATAATAATAATAATAATAATAATAATAATAATCCAGACTGTAAGGATTGTATCTGGGGACATCAGGATGGAGTTTGGAATAGAAAAATGCGCCTTAGTCAACATACAAAAAGGCAAAGTAACGAGAACTGAAGGGATAAAGCTACCAGATGGGAACAACATCAAACACATAGATGAGACAGGATACAAATACCTGGGAATAATGGAAGGAGGAGATATAAAACACCAAGATGAAGGACACAATCAGGAAAGAATATATGCAGATAGACTCAAGGCGATACTCAAGTCAAAACTCAACGCCGGAAATATGATAAAAGCCATAAACACATGGGCAGTGCCAGTAATCAGATACAGCGCAGGAATAGTGGAATGGACGAAGGCAGAACTCCGCAGCATAGATCAGAAAACCAGGAAACAAAATGACAATACACAAAGCATTACTACACCCAAGAGCAAATACGGACAGACTATACATAACACGAAAGGAAGGAGGAGAGGACTACTAAGTATAGAGGACTGCGTCAACATCGAAAACAGAGCAGCTGGGGCAATATCTGAAAACCAGTGAAGACGAGTGGCTAAGAGTGCATGGGAAGAAGGACTAATAAAAGTAGACGAAGACCCAGAAAATATACAGAGACAGAGAAAGACAGAAAAAACAGAGGACCTGGCACAACAAACCAATGCACGGGACAATACATGAGACAGACTAAAGAACTAGCCAGCGATGACAATTGGCAATGGCTACGAGGGGTTAGAGCTAACAAAGAAGGAAACTGAAGGAATGATAACAGCGGCACAAGATCAGGCCCTAAGAACCAGATATGTTCAAAGTACGATAGACGGAAATAACATCTCTCCCATATGTAGGAAGTGCAATACGAAAAATGAAACCATAAACCACATAGCAAGTGAATGCCCGCACTTGCACAGAACCAGTACAAAAAGAGGCATGATTCAGTGGCAAAAGCCCTCCACTGGAGCCTGTGCAAGAAACATCAGCTACCTTGCAGTATAAGTGTTACGAGCCCAACCTGAAGGAGTGATAGAAAACGATCAGGCAAAGATCCTCTGGGACTATGGTATCAGAACGGATAGGGTGATACGTGCAAAACAGAGCAGACGTGACGTTTGAATTGACAATTACAAGAAGAAAGTACACTCATGATGTCGCAATACCATGGGACACCAGAGTTGAAGAGAAAAGAGAGGGAAAAATGGATAAGTATCAAGATCTGAAAATAGAATAAGAAGGATATGGGATATGCCTAGTGGAAATCGTTACCCATAATCATAGGAGCACTAGGCACGATCCCAAGATCCCTGAAAAGGAATCTAGAAAAACTAGAGGCTGAAGTAGCTCCAGGACTCATGCAGATATGGGATCCTAGAAACGGCACACATAGTAAGAAAAGTGATGGAGGCTCCTAAGGAGGCAGGATGCAACCCGGAACCCCACAATATAAATATCCACCCAGTCGAATTGGAGGACTGTGATAGAGCAAAAAAAAAAAAAAAAAAAAAAAAAAAAAAAAAAAAAAAAATAAAAAAAAAAAAAAAAAAAAAAAAAAAAATAATAATAATAATAATAAAATAAATAATATATAATAATAATAATAATAACAATACACACCACCATATCACAGAAACAAATAACTTGGCATATGCACGAGCAAGATTAGTAGCAGAACTGATGGGGATTCGAACCCAACACCACACCAGCACAACCAACCCAACAGAAACCAAACAAAACCTCCTTGGAAAAGGCGCCTGGTAAAAGCAAATCATGGTGATTGAGATCTGACTTGAGTAAACTGAAAGAGATGACAGAAAAAAGGCTAAGAAGCAAGAAAACAAGGGAGGAACTCAACGAGAAATACAAAGTACAAGAGAGGGGACTAAACAACACAATAGAAGATGTTAAACAGAGGCTTAAGGCCAAAGCACAGGAATAAGGGATACCAACGGAACAAACATTTTGGAACCAACCAGAAAAGGCTATACAGCCAACTAAGAGGGGAAGACAACCACCCAGAAATTCCTGAAGCCGAACCAAGTAAGAGACTCTGGGAAAACATATGGAGCAATCCGGTATCACACAACAAACATGCAACATGGCTCCAGGAAGTCAAGGAAGAAGAAACAGGGAGAATAAAACAAAGATTCACAGAGATCACGACAGACACAGTCAGACACCAACTAAAGAAAATGCCAAACTGGAAAGCCCCAGGTCCCGATGAAGTCCATGGATACTGGTTCAAAAGCTTCAAGGCCCTACACCCACGAATAGCAGAACAACTACAGCATTGTATCTCAAATCACCATGACCCAAATGGATGACCACAGGAAGAACATCCTTAGTACAAAAAGACAAGAGTAAGGGAAATATAGCCAGTAACTACAGGACCTATCACCTGCCTACCAAATAATGTGGAAGTTACTAACAGGTATCATCAGTGAAAGGCTATACAACTACCTAGAGGAAACAAACACCTTCCCCCACCAACAGAAAGGCTGCAGAAGGAAGTGTAGGGCACAAAAAGACCCAGCTCCTGATAGAACCACAAAATAGTAATGAAGAACAGTAGGAGAAGGAAAACCAACCTAAGCATCACATGGATAGACTATAAGAAAGCCTTCGACATGATACCACACACATGGCTAATAGAATGCCTGAAAATATATGGGGCAGAGGAAAACACCATCAGCTTCCTCAAAAATACAATGCACAACTGGAATACAATAGTTACAAGCTCTGGAATAAGACTAGCAGAGGTTAATATCAGGAGAGGGATCTTCCAGGGCGACTCACTGTCCCCACTACTCTTCGTAGTAGCCATGATTCCCATGACAAAAGTACTAAAAGAAGTGGATGTGCCGGGTACCAACTCAAGAAAAGAGGCAACAGAATCAACCGTCTGATGTTCATGGACGACATCAAGCTTTGTTATGGTAAGAGTATCAAGGAAATAGATACCCTAATCCGACTGTAAGGATTGTATCTGGGGACATTAGGATGGAGTTTGGAATAGAAAAAATGTGCCTTAGTCAACATACAAAAGGCAAAGTAACGAGAACTGAAGGGATAAAGCTACCTGATGGGAGCAACATCAAACACATAGATGAGACAGGATACAAATACCTGGGAATAATGGGAGAGGTGATATAAAACACCAAGAGATGAAGGACACGATCAGGAAAGAATATATGCAGAGACTCAAGGCGATACTCAAGTCAAAACTCAACGCCGGAAATATTGATAAAGCCATAAACCACATGGGCATGGCCAGTAATCAGATACAGCGCAGGCATAGTGGAATGGACGAAGGCAGAACTCCGCAGCATAGATCAGAAAAACCAGGAAACAATATGAACAATACACAAAGCACACACCCCCAAGAGCAAATACGGACAGACTATACATAACACGAAAAGGAACAGGAGGGAGAGACTACTAAGTATAGAGGACTGCGTCAACATCGAAAACAGAGCACTGGGGCAATATCTGAAAACCAGTGAAGACTAGTGGCTAAAGAGTGATGGAAAAGAAGGCTAATAAAAGTAAGAACGAAGACCCGAAATATACAGACAGGAGAATGACAGACAGAACAGGACTGGCACAACAAACCAATGCACGGACAATACATGAGACAGACTAAAGAATTAGCCAGCGATGGACACAGGGCAATGGCTACAGAGGGGAGAGCTAAAGAAGGAAACTGAAGGAATGGAGAACAGCGGCACAAGATCAGGCCCTAAGAACCAGATATGTTCAAAGAACGATAGACGGAAATAACATCTCTCCCATATGTAGGAAGTGCAATACGAAAAATGAAACCATAAACCACATAGCAAGCGAATGCCCGGCACTTGCACAGAACCAGTACAAAAAGAGGCATGATTCAGTGGTAAAAGCCCTCCACTGGAGCCTGTGCAAGAAGCATCAGCTACCTGGCAGTAATAAGTGGGTACGAGCACCAACCTGAGGGAGTGATAGAAAACGATCAGGCAAAGATCCTCTGGGACTATGGTATCAGAACGGATAGGGTGATACGTGCAAACAGACCAGACGTGACGTTGATTGACAAAGTCAAGAAGAAAGTATCACTCATTGATGTCGCAATACCATGGGACACCAGAGTTTGAAGAGAAAGAGAGGGAAAAAATGGATAAGTTATCAGATCTGAAAATGGAAATAAGAAGGATATGGGATATGCCAGCGGAAATCGTACCCATAATCATAGGAGCACTTGGCACGATCCCAAGATTCCTGAAAAGGAATCTAGAAAAACTAGAGGCTGAAGTAGCTCCAGGACTCATGTAGAAGAGTGTGATCCTAGAAACGGCACACATAGTAAGAAAAGTGATGACTCCTAAGGAGGCAGGATGCAACCCGGAACCCCACACTATAAATACCACCCTAGTCGAATTGGAGGACTGTGATAGAGCAAAAAAAAAAACAAAAAAAAAAAAAAAATAAAAAAAAAAAAAATAATAATAATAATAATAATAATAATAATAATAATAATAATATATAATAATATTTATATGATATTTATAATGATCATCACCATCACCATCACCACCACCACCACCACCCCACACCACCACACCACCACCACCATCACCCATCACCATCACCATCACATCACCATCACCATCACCATCATCATCATCATCATCATCATCATCATCATCATCATTACATTACAAATTTACAATTAAAATTAGAAATTAAATTACAATTACAATTACAATTATAATCATAATCATAATAACAATTATAAATAAAATACTTTATTAAAAGTTATGGCTACTTCAGCAACGTTACACTTGTAGAGATTCTTCTCGATTTTGCGAATAGCGGCTTTTTCCGTGCTACTTAAACTGGCTAGTAGAGCGCCTATATAGGTCATGGTCAAATACAGGGTCAAAATGTGTATATATTTGAATTTTTACAGATAAACTATGATACCATAGTCATCAAAGTCATTAAAGATTTTCTCTCTCTCTCTCTCAAAGCGAGTTTTCTTCTGGAGCTGCCAGACATCCTCGGGCTGGGAAGCTGAGGGTGGACTGATCGAAGAAAGTGGCTCGAGACCTGGCTCAGGCAACCAATGAAAAAGAAGACTCACCGCCACCAGCCAATAGGAGACAAGATCACATTTATAAATAAATAATGGATATAGAAATACAATTATTGCAAAGAAAAAAAAATTAATCTCTTCTTATCAGTTTTTATCGTTTGTGGAATTATCGAACTCGTTCGCGCATCAAAACGATCATGGCTAACTTTAACCTTAAATTAAATAGCAACTACTGAGGCTAGAGGGCTGCAATTTGGTGTGTGTGATGATTCGAGGCTGGACGATCAACATATTAATTTGCAGCCCTCTAGCCTGAGCAGTTTTCAAGATCTGAGGGCGGACAGAGAAAGTGCTGACGGACAGACGAATAGCCATCTTAATAGTTGTCTTTTACAGGAAACTGACGAAGCTATTTCTTTCAGGGTGAACCCTTTTCTTCACTTTCAAAGGAGAATTTTTCACCTTTCCCCTAAAACCCCACTTTACAACAACGTACCTACTGTATATTTATTTATTTATTTATTTATTTATCTATCTATCCATATGACAAAAGGCCTCGTTTTGTAAACAAGCAGGGTGGTAAACAAGTAAACAAGATGCTCTGAATGGCTTTGCTGAAGCAGATATTTTGACCTGAAATTCAATATCACACGTCGGGTGGATTTCCAATTCCTGGCACAGATTATCCTTTTCCCTCTACCTGCTTCTGGGCTCAATTTGGCTTTAAGATTATCTTGAATCTTGGGTCATGATTTTTATTAATGTATTCTAGATTGTAAATTGTTTAAAGTTCCATTTTCTTTAAAGCCTCTTAACTCTTAACTGATGCTAAAGCAAATTTTTTGTCTTGAATCTTAGAGTCGTTTCGATTTTGAAGTAAGTTTTCTTGATCTTGAATTTCTTGAAAGCAAATTCACTTCACAGATAAGTGAATATTTTTAATATTGATTGTTATATACCCGATTTTAAGATCAATTTATCCTTAAAACTGTCTTTAATCTAATAGTTTTGGGTTTTCCGAAAGTTTTCTTGATTTGGAATTTCTTTTAAATTTTATTTTTCAAATGTTATGAACAGACAATGGTTCAGGTTATTTTAAATGTTAAAGCAAAAGAGACTGGAAAAACTGGTAGCGAATGAGAAACAATTGAGGAAGGAACTCTACAAACAAAAATAAGGTACCTTAAACTAATTTATTATTTATAATAGTATATCTAAACTTATTAATAACTTAAAATGAAGAAGCAGTAAATACATAAATGTCAAACAAACTGACATTTTAACTAAATAAACGAATCATTAATACAAGAGCAGCCCAGTAAATAAATCTCACAAAACATAGGGGAATCATTACAATAAAGGATCAGATAATCACATAGTCAATTAAGCTTCACAAATACACACAAATGACGGAACAAACTTTAGCAGTGTAGAAAACATTAGAAATACTTTAATGATTATACAATAAAAATTATACTCTGTAAATCTTCAATATAACTAGAACTTTTGTCTCATAAATACTCCAAGTCTTAATAACAAGAAATAAATACCAGAACCACAATAAGCTTACACAGAGACGACCTCACAAAATATCACAGAGACGAACTATATGCTGCCATTTGAAACTAAGCCAACCCAACAGACTAGTCAAACTTATAATGCAGCCAAAAAACTAACTTCGTCGTAGAGACAACCACACGCTGCCATCAGGAACTACGAATCGAACTTTCAATGCAGCCAACAGACGAACTTTGTCGTTGAGACACCCACACGCTGCCATCAGGAACGAAGAGTCGAACTTCCAATGCAGCCAACAGACGAACTTTGTCGTCATGACAGCCACATGCTGCCAACGGAGATGAAGCTACACCAACAGACAAGGAGATCCCCAAACTCTTGTCGAGACCAACAGGTAAGCAATACCTGCAGCTGCTCCATACTGACCCCTCGAAGTCGTGCTACTGACTGACTAAAATCAGACATCGTCCGGCAGACGTCAACTCACTTTACCCCAAAGAGAAAGAAGAACAGGTTAATGGTTAACAGGTAAACAACACTAAGGAACAAGTGGAATACGATTGTTCCAACAAATTAACCTGACACTAAATGTTTCCTCATTCTGTTTTAGTTTTTCAATGTTCCTAAGAAGGTTACGTCCATTTACAGTTTCTCTCTCTCTCTCTCTCTCTCTCTCTCTCTCTCTCTCTCTCTCTCTCTCTCTCTCTCTCTCTCTAACCTTTGAAAAATATTGAAATAAATTCTTAAAGATCTTATTTTATTACTGTTCTTATGTAAGGCGAGCTAAATCTCTCTCTCTCTCTCTCTCTCTCTCTCTCTCTCTCTCTCTCTCTCTCTCTCTCTCTCTCTCTCTCTCTCTAAACAATGGAAAATATTGAAATCAGTTCTTAAATATCTATCAGTTCTTAAATATTTCATTTTATTACTGTTCCTGTGTAAGGCAACTTAACAATCTCTCTCTCTCTCTCTCTCTCTCTCTCTCTCTCTCTCTCACATGTTGAAAACTCCGCCCTTACTTTGTAGCG
>NC_087223.1:412072-452072 GCF_015104395.2 Macrobrachium nipponense
AATCACCTCCCAACAAGAAAGGAAAATACTTTAGAGCTAGTATTTGTGAATGAGGTGAATTATGTTAAAGAAATAACAGTTTATAATGCGGAAGCAGCGGATAAAATATTAACTTGTGTTTGCTGCGCCAAACCATTTGAATTCCAGCGGGGACTCGAGTTATGTTGGGAAATGACGAGTCCCCCGCTTTGGAAATGAAGCGTGTGGGGCGCCAGAGAGTGTACGTAGGAATGTCTGGGCTTCATTCGGATCTGTTATTCTGGTACTAAATACTTTGAGGATTTATGACAGACGCTTATTCGTATCAAAGAAATTCACAGGGGCCATTGACTTGGAATTCCAGCTTCCAAAGAATGAAGGCGTTCATTTAAAAGAAGTTTCTGAAGATAACAGGAAATGTAGAAAGAAAAGATCAGTTGTGGTAAAAGGAAAGAAAATGATAAATTGCTAAAATGATAAATAAATGAATGATTAAAATAACAGTTGAATTTTCTATGTCGAGTTTTCTAAATCAACCAAAAATTTGAAAATCAAGAACTTAAGCATCAGACAATTTAAGTAGCCCTTCATACTCATTGGTCCCTATTACATGGATCTCCCTGCCTTCCTCTATGTTCCTCGAACCCTTTAAACTGTTTTTTTTTCAGCTTCTTGGGAAGAGAGGATCAGCCAGAATGATGTAGAGTTTCTGACAAGGCTCAACCTCGTATTTTCCTTTCCACTTTCAACTCTGATCTCAGTGATATCTATATGGGGCTTCTGCTATTTAATTCCAGCTCCTTTTTTATATCGGGGGATAAAATCCAGCTCCCTTTTGCATGTTTTTGATGGAAATTGAACCCCTAATTCCACCGAGTTCCTTGAACTATCCCAACTAGCATCCACATTTGCATCAAGTTCGTTCACCCGTCAATTGAAGTTACTTCACAAGATCATTGTTTATCTAATATCCAGCCAATCTAACTTCCCTCCCCCTCACCCCCTTCCTCCTATCCTCCATGCCCTTTGGGGTGGGGGGTGGTGAAGGGATTTCTGAAGGATTCACTCAAAGAAGGTTTGATCCAGTTAATGGATCCTATTCATCAAAGACGCTGAACCTTCGTTTGGAAGTTGGGTGGTTTGAGATGGAATCAGATGAGGGTTATTTTCTTCCTCTTCCTCTTTTCTTTCGTAACTCGTTGGGATTTTTGGAGTTAAACGAGAGTGAAGTGTGATTTTTATTTGTGTTCCTCTCTCTCTCTCTCTCTCAATCATCTCCTCTCTCGTCTCGCTCTCTCCTCTCTCTCTCTCTCTCTCTCTCTCTCTCTCTCTCTCTGAATGAGTATTAAGTGAGGAAAATCATGAATACGACTTCTTATCAGTACAAATAAATTCTTTTAGGGATTAGTGTACTTAAAGTGACGTTGACCACAATCTCCGTGACGCTAAATTGCAGAACAAGTAATACCAAAGTAATCCCCAGGTAATTGCTAAGCAATCTCCGAGTGAATTCTTAACTTATTCAAGTAAATCCTCCATGAAATCACTTGGGTGATTTTCTATCAGGGGAACAAAATGATTGAAATCTCCTTCCCTCAAAAAGCATTCAGTTCCGAAATGGATTTCGGCCCATGGGGGACAAATCCAGACGGATTACATGTGATTAATGACGGTATAGGCTGCAGCACAGATTCCGGGAAATCCAGATTCATTTCCTAATACAAATGCCGTCATCATCATCATCATCATCATCAACTGGCTCGAAAGGTGAGACGACTCTGCAGAGAGAGAGAGAGAGAGAGAGAGAGAGAGAGAGAGAGAGAGAGAGAGAGAGAGAGAGAGAGAGAGAGAGAGAGAGAGAGATAAAACGTCCGGTTTATGGGCTGGGATGAGTCTGTCGGATGAGATAGAGTGGGTGGGTATGGGGCGTGTCGGACGGTAGGTTGATATTGCGACAAGACTTAAGGGTGTTTTGAGATTTAAGGTAGCTCCTCTTGCAAATAGAAAACGAGAAGATCATAGAGATTGGAAAACGGACGTCGGATTTCAATTGTCCTAATAGCGTGTCCATACTTGGAAATTATTCATTGCTTTTATCCAAATGTCTTTTGAAAGCAATGGTTATGAGCCAAAAATAAAGTCTATATGTGAAGAATAAACAGTTTTACTGAATATTAAAACGGCCGTAGTAGTCCTTGTTGTCAGGGTAAACTAAAACATTTTAATTGTCCTTAATCTTCTCATAAAACTATACATCGTTTTTAGCTGCTTTTCTTTAACATTTTTGTAAAAAAACAACAAAAAAGACAAAAAAAAATGGGCTACCAGGTCCAAAAGTAAAATGTGTAAGTGGGAGGCACAAAAAAAATCCATTTTAATAGTAAGAACCAGTAAGTGTCCTATGCATTTAATTATGCACCCCGAATCATTCGCGAATCGACACAACTTTTTGAGATCCATAACAAATATTAATCTGCTTTTTCGGAATCGCAGCTGCTCTAGTGCTTCCAGCACTAATTGGCTCCTAGTCCCCACCAGAAGCCACAGGCTCTCGAAGTCTTCGCAACTCAGTGGAGAACCAACGTGACGACAGAAAGCAGGCAAAGAAACAAACCAAAAAACACAGAGGAAGACACAAGGAAATGGAGAGACTATGTAGGTCCACAGTATTTTCTGGGGTCTGAGTGGCTTCACAATTTGACTTCATTCTCTTGGAAAGATTCACTTCGAGACTAACAGGGTTGGGAAAGGGTGATCCATATAGGAGAGAGAGAGAGAGAGAGAGAGAGAGAGAGAGGTGTAGGTGTGTACACATGCACACACCTACACGTACACAGGAACAGAGCAGCAACAAGTGGCTCTAATGGAGTGTATAGAGCTCTTCCCCTCAAAGTCCCAAGAAGGGAAGATTCTATGGATGGACAAAATGGAAGATGGAAAACAGAAACTCAACTTTGTCTGGAATCCAGGGGAATAAAGGTCCTCTCTGGACGATGGCTGGATCGAGGGAGAGAAATGGCAGAGGGATCTGGTCAAGAGAGACTTAGTTTAATAAGGACTTGTCCTCCGGTAGAGGATAAGGAAAACCATTTGTCTGTGTTCTCAGTCAATTCTTTCATTCTGATAATTCCTGATTCCTGATGAAAATGAAAAGGGAAGCAATGAATGTGTTCATCCCTTTACCTCATCTTTACTATAATCCCAGCAATGATAATTGGCATTCAGTGCATAATTCCTAATCATTCCTGGATTCCTGTATTACAGATTCCAATCACCATTCTTTGATTCCATACTCAAAAGGCCTCGTGTTCAAGCCTACCAATTCCAGGTTACGCCATTTTCATTCATTCCTGAATTCCTGTATTACAGATTCCAATTGCCATTCCGGGATTCCATACTCAAAAGGCCTCGTGTTCCAGCCTTCCAGTTCCAGGTTACGTCCTTTTCAATGTTTGGGAGGAAGCTGAATTATGTGGTTTTACTGACGTCAGCATTTTTGCAATTGGCCTTCAATGCTGCAAAAACGATGGTAATTTATCTCCATCTGAAACAGGTTTCATTGAAAATGAGCACGAGAACTGATCACACTTTGAGTTTATTTTCAAACTAAGAATCACATCTGACAGCTTTCTGTAAGGACTGTTCAACTTTATCATTTCATTTTGATCAAATCTTTCTCTGTTCCTTCGCAGATTTTTATCTACGTATTCCTTTCAGCGTCTCTTCTTTTCTCACGAAGATTTCTATCTACGAAGAATATACTACTGAACGTAACACCATCTCTAAAACATTTTCAAATAACGAAGCTTTCTTTCTTCGTCGACCTTTGCCGTTTCCAGAAGTCTATTGTGATTGAAATGGCCTCGAGGAAGGGAGCGTTCATGCAGTCCAAAAGGAGGATGCTAAGACGTTTCTTACGTCAGAATTAACCGAAGAAAGCTTGTCGTCCATCGTCCGTTTACGTTTCAGTAACCATCAAAGGACTCATTTTCACAACCTTCATAATTTGCATGAAACGTTCCTTTCTTTTCTCGGCCTCAGACGATTGAACTTTCACTCCCTGGATGAAATACGTCCCCCTTTCTCTCTCCTGACAATTGGACTTTCTCTGTCTGGAAACGTATTTCTTTTTGTTATCTGTATCTTGCAACAATTGGGACGAGTTCTGCTTTCACCAGAAGGATTCTCGTATAGTGAGGAGTTATACTGATCGAATTTTCAGTCTGTTCTCTGGGTTGAAGAGGCAGACTGGGTTGGACGAGTATATAGAATTTGGCTGTGAGAAGATCAAATGTGTTCGTATTTCAGCCATTCTAAGAACACAGTTAAGGTTCAAACAAAACCACAGCAGTGATCAAAGAACAGAGTAGAGTTCAAACAAAAACACAGCAGAGAATTCAATAAAAACATAAGTTTCAAACAAAACAAAAAAACACAACAGAAAGTTAAAATACACCAGAGTTCAAACAAAAGCACAGCAGAAAGTTCAAAACACACCAGAGCTCAAACAAAATTACACAGCAGTTTCAAGCATGAACACACCAGATAGTTCAAAACACAGTAGGGTTTCAAACAAAAACACAACACAGTTCAAACGAAAATACACCATACAGTTCAAACAAAAACTTTAAAAAATAAAAATCGACAGATCTGTCTTACAAACTCACTTAAACTGACAAAACATGACAAAAAAGGACAGATGTGTCCAATAAATTAAAAAAAACATGACAAAATATAATTAAAATTAACCTATGTGCCCTATAAAAACAATTAAGCTGAGAAAATGCCAGGAAATGGACAGATATGCTAATAAACGTATACAAACCCGACAGAAAAGGACAAAAATGGACCGATTTTATTCATAAACTAATACAAAATTGACAGAAAATAGACAGAAAATAGACAGATATGTCCAAAGTCTTACACAAAACCGGTAGAGAATGACAAAAAATAGACAACTTTGCCTAATAGACTTATACAAAACTGACAGAAATGACAAAAAATTGACAGACAAGCCTCATATACAACTGCTGACAACTGACAGAGAAAACCAGAAAGTAACAGAAAATGTCAGAGAAACGGAACAGTCATAACCAAATAAACTACCAAATAAAACTAATTAGAAAAAAAACTCCCCTGTGTCGATTCTCACCCTGAACTCTCATACAGAACTCTCGTCCAGAATTCTCGTCCACCTTTCGTCGCAGTATTTTGACGAAGGTTGGGGGGCGGGAGGGTCATTCAATGCTGACTGACATAAGCCCTGTGGGACCCGGGGAGCCATTTGCCGAATTAGGAGAGCAAGACCGCCACTGGTGTCGAGAGAAATCAAATGACGCAATTTCAACCCACCAGACGAAGAATGTCTGGCGACGGGTTTAATCTGTGTAGAGACAGGCGACTTCTTCTTGGGCAATATTATAGATATTATGACGAATCTCAATCGGTTTCTATTTCCTTCGTTCGCCTATTTTTCTGAGGCGTTGTGGGTTCTGTTGTTTAAAGCAGCTGTTGACCTTATGAGCAACAGTCGAGAGTACAGTGGTGCTCAAACCTCATGCAACATGATTCTTTTTGTATCATCTAGATTCTCAGACTCAAGTGACGTTGCCAAGTAGTGTTAAACTTTTTTCTAATGTCATACATGTCTTAGAAAAGTTTGTGAATTCACCGCTAGCCCTATTTTCTTTATGGTTATATATATATGATTCCTTTTATGCATTTGTATCATTCGTAATTTTTGTGCTTTAACTGATTTTTAAAGTTCAAAGTGCGGTGTGATAAGGTTAGCGGTGCCATCAATGAAAGCACACTTAACATGCTCCTCAGACTGGTCAACATAACTTCGTCTGCTGCATTATGACAGTAGACCTAATAAGCTCAACAGTCATAACATCATTTTCAAAGTAGGATATGAATTAAAACAGTTTTCTTTGAATGTTGAAGCTTTCTGCTGTGTTTAAGCTGCTTTTATTTGCAAAATGTTTTATAGGCCTAAAAGAATAATCTAAGCCTTCTGGGATGTAATCTGTCACTAATGAATTTATGTGTAGGGATTACTTGTTCTTTGACGGATACAACAGGAATATGTTGAAGTTTAAGGGTAGGCTCCACTTTGGGGGGGTGCCGATCGTAAAAAATATTTGCCAAAAATACACTAATCAAGACAGGCTAATGAAATTTTCAGGCATTATTAGCACTATAATGCATATTCCCTGTGAGTTTTATCATCCTACAGGGAAAATTAATGATTTTATGAAAAAAAAATGTGAAAAAACGGAAATTTCCGGCCCCTCGTACTGAAGGTTATTTGGTGATTGGTGAGAAACTACAGTCTTGAATAGAAATTCGGTCTGACAGAATGTTGGTATATCCACCTGGAACATGCACAAAAAAATTATCAAAATATAACAGTAAATAAGCACGTAATAACAAAAAAAAAGAGCAACAACTTTGTAAGTTCAGCGAAAGCCCCGCCGAAATAGCAGACTATAGCTAGGAAGAAATATTCAGGAAAAAATCAAATCTCGATTTAGGGACACAACCTTTTGAGAGTTTTGTAGTTAATATGTCACTTGATAGCCTAAAACATCTAAAAATTATATTATTTAGGACCAATCAAAGAAAAAAAACCCAAAACCCCCCACCCCACCCTTTTTTTTTTTTTTTTGGAGGTGGGTTTTCTTTGATTGTCCTAAATAATATAATTTTTAGATGTTTTAGGCTATCAAGTGACATAATAACTACAAACTCTCAAAAGGTTTTGTCCCTAAATCGAGATTTGAATTTTTCCTGAATATTTCTTCCTAGCTATAGTCTGCTATTTCGGCGGGGCTTTCGCTGAACTTACAAAGTTGTTGCTCTTTTTTTTGTTATTACGTGCTTATTTACTGTTCTATTTTGATAATTTTTTTTGTGCATGTTCCAGGTGGATATACCAACATTCTGTCAGACCGAATTTCTATTCAAGACTGTAGTTTCTCACCAATCACCAAATAACCTTCAATACGAGGGGCCGGAAATTTCCGTTTTTTCACATTTTTTTTCATAAAATCATTAATTTTCCCTGTAGGATGATAAAACTCACAGGGAATATGCATTATTATAGTGCTAATAATGCCTGAAAATTTCATTAGCCTGTCTTGATTAGTGTATTTTTGGCAAATATTTTTTACGATCGGCACCCCCCAAAGTGGAGCCTACCCTTAAGGCTGTGTTTAAGCTGCCTGTATGTTGCAAAATGATTTATAGGCCTAAAAGAATAATCTAAGCCTTCTGAGATGTAATCTGTTACTAATGTTTTTATTTGTAGAGATTACCTGTTCTCTGAGGAATAAAAGATGATGAGGATTTTGATTATGTGGTGAAGATGGCTATTGATATCATAAGTATTAATATCGAGGCGTATGGAACATTGTTTTTCAACTGGTTTAAAATATTATTTTCTTAAAAGTCCTTCTTCTCTCTTTTGGTGTATAATTTATTCTTTCATGGGGTAACTTGAAGTGCGAGAATGTGTAGATAACCTCATTTGCTTTCTGGCTAGAAAATATTAAGAAAGATGTAAATGTTAAGTGTAAAGTAAAGAAATCTAATACCTAGGCCTAGGAACAATATCGTGGATATTGACAAAAGAATAATTGCATAGGCGAATATTTGCTAGTATGCCACCATTTTTGTATTAACAGATATAACAAATAATTATGTATGAAAATCCAAATATTCCTGTAACACATAAAAAGTAAATGTGTTCAAGATAATTACATTATCGCTACTCACTGTAAACCAACTGATGGTGCGTCACAGGCTCACACGTTGATATCAGTGGGCGCATTCTACTTTGTATATATACATTTTTTACATTTTCTTCTGTAAGGTGTAAAGCAATCAAATCGGACTATTTCAAATTTTATGCTTGCTTTTGAACTATTATTAATGTTATGACAATTTTTTTCGTTGTTTTTATTTAACATTTGAACTGAGGTTTGATGGCGACTTCGTTTTGGTCAAATGCTTCAGCAATGTGTGAACGAAAGATATGAAAATGTTTCGTAAGAGTTTTTTCTGAAATTTGGCTGCACGTAACATTTTCTTACAGTTTGAAATATATGACAGATTTCAAGGGTGAGGCCACACCAGACGCGGCGAGCGTGGAGGTTGGAGGGAAGAGGTTCCCGCGGCAGTTTGAATCATTGGTATCTTATGCGGGTGGCCACACAAGACTAGCGGGACGGCTCGACCCTCTGCAGTTGCCGCCAGGCGATGTAACATGTTTTAAAATACCGCAGCGGTTCCGGCGTCTTCAACCGAAACAACCCCATTTTCTATATGATTAGGGAGGGACTATGTTACTTGAATGGTTACTTCCCTTTATTGATTATATTGATAACTATGTTGTGAAGTTAGTTCCCGTATTAAGGAACTTTCATCTGTAACCTAGAAATTGTTTAAAGCATATTATCATTGTTAAGTAACTGATATTAGCATAGAAACGTTTAAGTTTTAAGCGACTACATTTATTATCTATTCAGTAAAATATCGAGTTAATTATTCCATATCTGTAATGCATGCTTAAATTAGCAGTTATTTCAGCACTTCTCATTTGTGTGCTTTCAGAATGCGTTCAATGTTGTTCTCATTAAAGTCAAACAAATAGACCGAGTTCTTATATGGTCTATAAATACTTTCCCAGGGGATGAGTTCATCACTGAATTTAAAGTGAATATAAGAAAAGGACCACACTACATAAATAGACCCTTCGACTTGACATGGTCACTAACGTGCAGATGAACTGGAAATCAGTTGCCGAAGTGTCACCTGTTCAGCGGTAGTGGCTACATAAGAATCATTTAATTGGGGAGGTGTTTCGGAAGAGAGCTTCGTGGGATCCCTGTGATCCATTCCATAAAATTACTTTTTTTCAAGAAATGGAAGAAGAGTAGCCATCGGTGTCATACATTCGACCCCAAAAAACTTAAAGGTGCCAACTATTATGCACTCAGCCACTCAAATAATCCTTGTCCAGCTGCATAGACTTGATAACTATACGAATCCTCAGTGCAGCAGTATCACTTACTTATGAAATATTCGTGATACTTTGTACTTTCTTTATCAATGTTAACAATGAAGCAAAACTGATTTTTTCTTGCGTTACTTTCTTTTATGTAAAGTTTATCATTGAACTACTTTTGTTTTAAATACCGGTAAATCGTTTCATTTCAACATAATTCAGACAATTATCAATTACGTCTTATATAATTTGCAATTAATTCTCGCTCCATTGTTTTTCTAAGTATCTGAACGGAAGTAACCCTATATGCTGTTAGTTTTGCAATAATAAAAGTTAAAATCCACATTTTCTTTTCACTTCCCCTAAAGTAATACAACTATAAGGGAAGTAAAAAAAAAAATATTTGGATTTTAACCTTTTATTATCACAAAATTCACTGCCAAGCAAAGAACCAAAAGACCGTTGGGTCATACATAGTCTATCGTCAAGTTTGACACTAACGATTTCTATTAAAGGCAATTTCCTATCCAAACGTTACTTTGCACAGAAGTATATCTTTGACTGCTGAGAGTGATGCGTGGGAGGGAGGGAGGGAGAGGGAGGGTGGCGTTTCTGGTGTGGCCATGCGTCGTTTTGACGCTGCTCTCCCGCCCGAGACGCGACTGCGCCTCGACGCTTCCCGCGTCCGGTGTGGCCTCACGCAAAGTTTAGGCCAATATGTGAGAGAAATTGAAGAAATTGAGGACTCGTGACGTAAATCCTCAAAAATCAGTCACTAATATCTGTATACCTCACTTGTTTCCTAATGTTTTAGCCTCTCTCTCTCTCTCTCTCTCTCTCTCTCTCTCTCTCTCTCTCTCTCTCTCACCGGCAGATCACTGACTCTGAACCGTTTGTCGGGGACTAATGGATTCCTTATTGGCCCACTTGGAAAGTTTCTGGAGGGAATTCGGAAGCCACATTTGGATCTCCCTTCCCGGAGAGGGACGTATTGTGCTCTATAATATCCCTATAATGCTCTATAATACTCTAGTCTAGTGTACTCTATAATACTGTATGACTCTATATTAACTCTACAACTTTAGAATCCCCTATTATATCTGTGACGCTTTATAATAACTCTAATGCTCTATATTAACTATAATCCTCTAGAATTGCTATAACACTATAATAACTCTATAATGCTCTGCAACTCTATAATAATGATATAAACCTTTAGAATAACGGTTACTCTATATTAATCTGTAATGCGCTTTAATACTCTATAATAACTCTATTTTAACTATAATATGTTATGTTACCTCTATGATAACTTGATCATAACTCTATAATAGATCTATGGTACTCTACAATAACTAGGCAGCTCAATAATAACTTTTTATCCTCTAGAGTAACTATAATACTCTATAATGAAACTATAGTAACTCCAAAATACTCTGTATTGCCCTAGACCGCTTTACAATAACTATAATACTCTAAAATAACTCTGTGATACTCTATAAGAATCTATAATATATCTCGTGTCTCAGCTGCGGTTCATTTATTGATTGGGTTTCTTATCTGTCGTTTTCAATCTTTAGTTTTAGCTACTTTTGTTTTTTATTTTGTTTTTCTTATTTTTTTATTTCTTTTTTCATTCTCTCTCTCTCTCTCTCTCTCTCTCTCTCTCTCTCTCTCTCTCTCTCTCTCTCTCTCTCTCTCTTTCCTGGAAGAAATCCCCTAAATACTGATTTAAAGTAGGCCTATTTAAAATGAATACTAATAAGGTTATGAATAAAAGGATTAGGCTGAAAATAGATATTGACGTCAGCAAATGATATCAGGTTAAACATCTCTCTCTCTCTCTCTCTCTCTCTCTCTCTCTCTCTCTCTCTCTCTCTCTTTCAAAGTAAAGAGGACTTTCCATCTTATGTATTTTATATATAATAATTGGCTTCTGGTTAACGTTTTTTTTACGAGGAGCCAAAATGTGACCCAGAATTGCATCTGAAATATTTGTTTTTTTTGGGATGGGGCCTAAAGGCCCCTTCATTGAAGCGTAATGGGATTTGATGGTCCCCAAATGTTATTAGGAAACCTTTCTACCTTTTCGTAACGTGGAGGCCGACGGAAGGGGCAATTTTAATATATAATCTTAGGTACTGAGCTTTTAGGAGACTCGGCGAAGGTAAGCTACACTCTGAAGTACCATCTTGTAAGAAGAAGCTTCGTTCAGGAAGTGCGTACGCGAACATATGAGCGTTAGCTGAACGCATGAACGTTCGTTCAAGCGGTAAGACGCGCTCGTGCGCGAGGAATCCCGCAGGATATTGAAAGAAAATGAAGATTTTAAGTTTATAAAACCCTAGTAATTCGTAATTCCAAAAAGGCTTTAGCTCCAGAGAAGCGGATAATCGTAGTGGAAAGATGGACCAGCGAACGTTTGCTTTGCCGTGAGAGATTGAGCGCGTTTCCTCCTGAAAGAAATATGGTTCGGCTGAACTTCTTGATTCTATTCATTTTCTTTACCGAATCTTTCGCTCGTTTTGGGAGAATGGATAATAAATTTTATGGAAGATAGAATCGTTTAAATTCCACTTTATTTGTTTATTCGATCTTTTTAAGCTCGACGGAAGATATAACAAGCAAAAATAATACATTTGCTAGGCCTATGTGCCTCTTGATACGCCACTACACCTATACTGAAAATGAAGCCTAGACCTATTATTTGAATTTAGCTCATGTCATTTCCTCCTTTAAGTTTCTTTGGTCCATTTTACAATACTTACAATGCGTAGCACTTAAACTTACGATAGGTATAACGTAACGTAGGTTTCTGTAACGAATGTAGTTCTCTGTAGCCTTAGAGAAATGGTGTTTTGTAGTCAGTGTTACGTTGGAATACAGGAATATCTCGGCTTTGAATTCCTCAGGGATTTTGGCTAAAGAAGTCTGTAGTTCTTTGCAGTTTGTGAATGCAGAGTTTATTTTGGCTTTTGTTGAGGATTCAGCAAAGCAAAATGAAGTTGTTTGCAAAGTGTACAGACTCCGAAAGTGGTCCATCTCTTTGTTCTTAGACCCCAAAAGTGGTCCATCTCATCGCTGCTCCTCCGAATTGTCGAAAAAGCGAGATTTCCCAAAGCTGCAAACCTTAATTATTCTGATTGGAAAACATCCGTTTGCCTGTAATTCTGGTTAAAAGACTCTCTCTCTCTCTCTCTCTCCTCTATCTCTCTCCTCTTCTCTACTCTCTCTCTCTCTCTCTCTCTCTCTCTCTCTCTCTCTCTCTCTCTCTCTCTCTGCTTTGCATTTCGCATTAGGCCTAATGAACCAGACTTTTTCTAACTGGCGGGGAGGGGGGTGCAAGGGTGAATTTGAAACTCGGTCTTTCCTCCGATTCGTCTGCAAAAGACCATTTCTCGAAATCGCTAAACGTTACACATAGATACACACACATAGATACATATACAATTATTTTATTATTATTATTATTATTATTATTATTATTATTATTATTATTATTATTATTATTATTACAAAATCAAACCAAAAACAACAACAACGGCGAGAGAGAGAGAGAGAGAGAGAGAGAGAGAGAGAGAGAGAGAGAGAGAGTTGCAATGAAACCGTTGATATAATTTCCTCGTCCTAATCAAACTCCCAAACGTCATTTCATAGGATCCTTGAAGCTTGAGACGAACATGATGACGTCAGACCTCTGAGAGGCTCCAGATCTTCTCCCTCAAGTCTCATATGATGTCGAGGCGATGCGTTGGAAGTCTCCGTTAAGCCGATTGCTCGTTTTTCTTGGAGATATTGTCTCTCTTCTTTTGGAATATTCTCAAAAGATAGTTTGGAATACTTTAAAAACTAGGCGTGTCTTTTGAACGAGTCTCAAAGCATATTTTAAAATTCTTCAAAAACTATATCTATTTTTTGGATGATTCTCAAAAGTTAATTCAATATAGTTTTGAAATGACTCGTCTCATGAGATAGTTTAAGATAGTTTAATAAATAGGCCTACTTTTTGGACTAGTCTAAAAAATAGTTGAAAAACAGACATATCTATTGGACGGGTTTCAAAATCTGAAAGAAAAAATATCTATCATTGGTACAAGTCTAAAATCAATATTTTCAAAACAGACCTATCTTTTAGACAAGTCTAAAAAAATAGTTCCAAAATAAACGTTATTTCCTTTTCATGTCTCAAAAGACAGTTCAGAATAGTGTACAAACTGACCCATCTTTTGTACGAGTCTTAAGACATAGGTCTGATTTTCAACGATTCCCAAAGAATAGTTTAAAATAGTTTAAAAACATACCTAACCTTTCGCACGACTTTCAAAACAGCCATTCAAAGCTCTTGTCCCAAATTACACGCATGAAAATCACTCTGGGATCAAAAGTGTCCCGGGAGTTGAATCCGGAATATTTATGTAAAAGACTTAATACGATGTGCTTTCAGTAAAGGACTTCCTAATGGACCCCTTCTGGAATGTTGGGGAGGACTGGATGGTTCCAGATAGCCAGGAATGAGTTTTTTTTTTTTTTTTTTTTTTGAGAAAGAGAGGGGGACTTTAAGAAAACTGTTTGGCAAAGCCTTTACATAAGTCTAGAATATATGGGGTTTCTTGTTTTCTTGGCCCCGCCCAGAGAGAGAGAGAGAGAGAGAGAGAGAGAGAGAGAGAGAGAGAGAGAGAGAGAGAGAGAGAGTTTATAATTCAGGGTCAAAGAAAATTTACAAATTAGTTTAATTCCTCTTTCTACAAGGCTGTAATTTCAACAGAAATGTAACGGTTAAAAGCTATTCATATACGCATGTATTAGTTAGTTATATTTCTATGTATAAACAATTGAATTCATAGTTGCACACAAGAATATGGATTCACCGAGGTGGAATTAGCTTGGGTTGCCTCGAAACTGGATCTTGTCTGGTGCATTTGCCAAGTAAATGACCTTAAATCCCCTCCCCTCTCTCTCTCTCTCTCTCTCTCTCTCTCTCTCTCTCTCTCTCTGTGTGTGTGTGTGTGTGTGTGTGTATGTGGTCAACGCAGAAGCCACCAATTTCAAAGGTACAAACACCAAGTAATTGTTTTGTGCCAAATTGCCCAAGTGCACGATTTAAGTTTAATCTGCCAAATGGTTGTTTTGAGTATAATTTTCATTTTATGGTTTTCAATTTCGTTTGAGGATTTTTGCAGGCTGCAATTTATAATTTAATTTATGGTATTGGATGTAAAATCTTTAAAATATTTAAATATATATAAATGTCTTTTATCTAAATAATTGTGAATCTCTTCCAGCCACTGCAACTGCCATAATGATTATTTTATTACCATTAATCTAAAGGTCGATTTAATTATCGTTTCCATTTGTGAGTTGTTAATTAATTCCTTCATTAATTTCCTAGACAATAATGAAAACGTTAATGAATTCAACTATCTACTTTTTTTTTCCAAACAGTTTATTTCATGTTTAAAACAATATTTATTTTATTTTCAACTGCAATGAAAATTATCCGTTAAGAGAAGTGTTTTCGAAGTTGGGCCAAAACGAGGCACCGGTTTTAATAGAGTCCGGTTTATTTGAGCTCCTGGTTTAAAGGTTTTAATGGTCCGGTTTGAATTAGTTGTCGGGCGATCAGAGTGGCGTCACATTTCGTTTGGTACGAATCTGAAGTTGCATGTATTTCTCTCTCTCTCTCTTTTAAGAAGTATTAAGGGTTAACCTAAAGACATATCTTGCTGAAACTGATGTTTCTCTCTCTCTCTCTCTCTCTCTCTCTCTCTCTCTCTCTCTCTCTCTCTCTCTCCGCCTAATCTTCTCCAGACACTTATCATTGCCAAGCAACACACGCCAGACTCAGACATTGCAACTTGCAACTTGCAAAATTCCTCTCGTCTCGTGTTGGTGCAAATGAGGCTTCATCTTTCTCTGTGAGGTTTTCCTGCTTCGTAACATTTTTGAACGTTTGTAAACATTTGCCAAGGTTTCCGAGCCGTTTATGTATACATTAACGTTTCCCAAACGTTTATCAATTCATAACTGTTTCCCAGACATTGATAAATATTATAAATGTTTCGCAGGCGTTTATAAATACATATTTCCCAGGAGTTTATAAAAGTTTATAAATGTTTCCCAGACGTTTGTAAACGTTTAAATTTGTATATTTTACCCAGATATCATTCAATATCCACCTTACACCCGAGGGGAATTATACACAGACATCCAACATCCATTTCAATATACCTCGGGGATAACTGACACCCAAGGGGAGATGTTATATGCAAATTCTCCCATCCTCCACCAGGATTCGAACCCTGGCTTCTTGGGGCTGACACAATCACAGACAGTGACTTATACCACACAGCTATCAAGTCCCAATCTTCCTTCCTCTTTCTAATCCTTATTTTCTATCAGGATGGATATGGGAAGATGACAGACAGAGAGAGAGAGAGAGGCTGGGTGATAGATGCTTCTTCCTCTATTGTTGCAGTAATAAGAGTCGATCAGGCTCTGTTAGTGGGACAGAGGGTCATCGTACGGGATTTGGAATAAAAAACCTAGTAAATATCAAGCAAAACCCCAAAATATTTTACTCATGTGCGAAAAAGATGAATAAAAGAAGAATAGAAATAGGGTCTCTAAGAAATGAAGGGAGATTAACGAATGAAAAAAAGCAAATGTGCAACATATTAGCAAAAAGATATAAGAGAGAATTTACCCCTAGAATTGATAATGAAGATAATGATACATAAATAATGGATGAAAATAGTGAATATTTATCACGTTATTAGATGCACATAATTCAACTAACTTTATTATTTTGTCAAGCGCCAATGGGAAATGATCTGAATAGGGGGATAATTTTTCCCTTAAAAACAGGACGAAGAGTATATTTTAAATAGTCGAAAGGTCTAAATTATATTTTAATTAGTCTAAAGATTTGTATATTTAAACAGTCTCACTAACACCTCCATTTAAGAGAGAGAGAGAGAGAGAGAGAGAGAGAGAGAGAGAGAGAGAGAGAGAGAGAGAGAGAGAGAGAGAGAATCGGCTCAAATATTTGAATGTTAAGTTTCAAATAGATATAGTGTTTTGTTTTCAATATTCCCAGGTTTATTTATCGTAAATGTCGACGATAAATACGATATTTATTTACAATAACTGGGATAGATATTTGCGATGTTAGAGGGAAAATAATTACGATGTTAAAGGTAACATAATATTTAGGGTAATATAATAATGATAGCTTTATTAAGTAAATGTCAAGTGATATGAGATCACATTTATAAACAATGTATATTCTGTAACGTAATAATAATAATAATAATAATAATAATAATAATAATAATAATAATAATAATATACTTTATTAAAAGTAATGGCTACTTCAGCAGCATTACACTTGTAGAGATTCTTCACTATTTTCCGAATAGCGGGTTTTTCCGTGCTACTTAGACAGGCTAGTAGAGCGCCTATGGAGTTCATGACCAAATACAGTCAAAATTGGTGTATATAAACTATGATACCATAGTTATCAAAGTCATTACCGATATATATATATGTCTCTCTCTCTCTCTCTCTCTCTCTCTCTCTCTTGAAGCAAGCGAGCTTTCGTCTGGAGCTGCCAGACATCCTCGGGCTGGAAAGCTGAGGGTGGACTGATCTTGGAGCGGTGTCCGTCCTCGTTTTGGAGTTGACAGCAGGGGGTCTGCCCCATGCTGATCTACTATTGGCTGGTGGCGGTAGGTCTTCGTTTTCATTGGTGGCTTGAACCGGGTCTCAAGCCACTTTCCACGCGTTGATGGTTGCGATACTGTAAGTCCTACAGCCGCCTTGACCTCCATAGCGGCGCGGTTACGTCGATGGGCGTTTCGCTATGCTGCGGGACGTCACGGCTAACTTGATTATGGTTGGCTGCAGGAGTATCTCGTTCGGGGGCGTTGTCTTCCGTGGAGTTGTCGGGAGAGCACCTGACCCACGACGTCTGCGTCTCCATAGAAGCGCGTGCTTATCCTCGAGCAAAAGCCTCCCCTTAATGGCCACCCAAGAAGCGTTCCTGATACCAACGTGTGTGAGAGGACCACACCCCTCCCCCCCAACGAAAGTACCAGCGCGCATGAAACAAACACCGGACATGAGAATAATACCAGGGGTGACGTCACACAGGTAGAAGCCAATCAAGAGGCTCCCGATGATCACCCCCCACCTGAGAAGGTCTGCAAGACTCGTAAACGCCCGCCGTATGAGTCACCATCCCAGGAACCAATGAAAACCCGACCTGCCGGAGAGGTGCTCTTACCGTACTCAAGAGCTCGCAACACCACAACATAAGGAGATGGACTCGCCACTGGTTTACGGGCTGCTCTGTGAGCAAGAGCCCGTGCTGACACAAGGTCAGCTCAATCAAAAACAACAACAACCACTGGAATTCAGTCCCTCAGCAGTTATCGCTTGATAATGTCCTGTGGATCAGGACCTTTGGTGCGTTGCTTGCCAGTCTAAGCAACAACGAGGTGGGTCCTGTTACGAGAGAGAGAGAGAGAGAGAGAGAGAGAGAGAGAGAGAGAGAGAGAGCAAAGAATCTTTTCTACATTGGAAAAACCAAGCAAAAAAAATATTCATCACATCATATAAAACAAATCTTTTAAAAATAAGACTTCTAGGTACAATTTTTGGAAGCATAAATTGATCCTTTGGTCAAATCTCGGATTAAGTAGCCAAATTCCATTAGGCCTGACGTGGAGGGGTGGTGAGCGAGGGGGAGGGGGTTGAGTTGTATGACATCTTGATTGGGCAGGTGAATAAAATATACGTTGTAATCACTGTACCCAGGCATTACTACATTATTCACTTTATGTTGCTCTCTCTCTCTCTCTCTCTCTCTCTCTCTCTCTCTGCTTTTACTGGGTACTCCCCAGAACTCCAGGACACCGAACAGGACCCCAGTGTGGAATCCTATGCCCTCTGGAAAGGATTTTAAGGAATTCCGTTTCAAGGAAGAAGAAGAAGAAGAATTTCTGTGAAATTCCCCTTCTCAGATTTCTGTTCCAAATCTCTAATTTACTTTTGTTTGTAATCGTCAGAAAATCCTGGTCAAGTCTTGTCCAGGGAGCGATAAATCTCCAGTGAAAGGCCGGAAGTTGAGAGAGAGAGAGAGAGAGAGAGAGAGAGAGAGAGAGAGAAATAGGATTTTGTCTCTCGAATCTTATCTGAGAGGAAAAATCATTTTGACATTCATGTCGAGGGACTGGGTTCTCTCTCTCTCTCTCTCTCTCTCTCTCTCTCCTTAGATGGAAAGGGGGTCTCTCTCCCCACTTCCCCCAACATCTAACACCACCCTCTGCCACCCAGGGGCGCCAAACAAGGCCCATAATCTCCCAATTTCCGTATTAATTCCCAAAGCGGCAGAGGTGATAATAGGATTAAAAGATGGCGTCTATCCAATCAAGGGATTCTGAGGTCTCCAATTTTCCTGAATGGGGAGGTTTTGTTGTTGGGAAATGGCTTCTATTTATCAATTTCTGACTCACACCGGAATCGAACCCGGTCTCTCAGTTGGAAAGGCAAGGGCGCTAACAGCTGAACCAGTTGAAAGACTTTTGTGAAGGATTTCAGATCGTTTCCCAAAACCTTGAACTTCGATATTTCCAGACAGAGGGAAATTAATAATAATTTGTCAGTTTTACCCAACAGGATACAAAGGCTCTCTCTCTCTCTCTCTCTCTCTCTCTCTCTCTCTCTCTCTCTCTCTCTTCTCACAATGATGAATATTACAATCAATTCCTAATGTTTTTTTAAATCATAATTGTCCTTCTTGTGTAGAGTAGGGTGACAATCTCTCTCTCTCTCTCTCTCTCTCTCTCTCTCTCTCTCTCATGTGACGAGAGGCAATTTGATTCTGAAATATGAGAAAGAAAAATATGGAAAAGAATTTCCAAATGGTTGACGATGCAGTTATTCCAATCAGAAGACAGTTTCTATGAAAAGCAGAAACACAAAGGAATAATTTTTGTATATCTGGGGAACGGAGCAACAGACATCAATTGGGATCAGGACTTACACCGAGGGTCGGAGACCCCAACTCCTCCCCCCCTTTAACAATATCTCATTATTCAAAGGCATAGGGCAATGCTTGCATGCTTGCTTGATACACTTTGCTGGATGATTCCCAGAAGAAAGTTTTGATTGACAGAGCTTTTGTGATTGTTGGCAGAAGCATCGGGAGTTGTGTCTTGTCTTTTTGATACAGACAGATGCACACAAAGACAGACACAGACATACAGACATCAGGCAACAGACAACAGACCATCCCTTGCAGTCAGCTGATCCAAACCCTCTTTCTGAATCGCCCTAAAGACACAAAACTGCTTTAAAAGATTACCAACTCTCTCTCTCTCTCTCTCTCTCTCTCTCTCTCTCTCTCTCTCTCTCTCTCTCTCTCTGATCACTTCGAGGATTTCTGCAAAGTCCAATTTCTTTATCAAATGTGATTCTGTTCTTGCTACTGCAGCTTTCTTGCTGTTCAGTTGCTTTCCAGCTTTTGTTGCTGTGCTGTTACTCTTCAGCTTTTCTTGCTGTTCAGTTGCTTTGCAGCTTTTGTTGCTTTTCTGTTGCTCTGCAGCGTTTGTTGTTGTACAGTTGCTTTGCAGCATTTTGTGTATGCTATTTCGTTTGAGAACTTGTAATCTTTGGGTCAATTTTTGATACTCGAGATGGCAATAGTTCCTTGTTCTTCGGTTAGACAAACAAAAAATGTTTCTTAGGAAACTCTTGAGTTGAAGCTGTTTGTTTATTAGTGTTCTGAACCAAAGTTAAAATGAATGCGGTTAAATTGTTGAATTGTTAAAGTTAATCAATTAGGAAAGATAAGACAGGAAAGAGTAAATGATTAATCGCTCCTAGAAGAGAGAAGAGACGATATTAATCACTTATATTAATCACCCTCTACCCAGGGATTGATGGCTGAGTAATCACAGACCTCGAGAATTTCATTTGACCTCCTTTAGTTAGAGTGAAAAAGAGAATAAAGTGGAATAAACTGGCGAGAAACGAAGGATTCCACAACTGGGGAAGGACTGATGACGCTAGAGTAGTCACCCTTCTCTCCATTCTTTATAAAATGATAGAAAATGGAAAGAGGTATAACTATAATATTTCTTTTTGCATCTTTCCTTCGACGGACCTTCTATTGGACTGAAGTTACAACCGATTTTGAAGCTTGAGTGAATAATTAAATAAATTTACAAATAAAGGAAGTGGAAATGGAAGAATGATTGGAATATTCCAAAAGAAAAGAGGACATATTGACAAAACAATCAACTAAGTGACGATCTGTAGCTACAAATCTTTTTCTTTCCTTGTTAGGAAGCAATCAGGAGATTGTGCATAAACCGAGAATAAATAAATATTTGAATATATAAATGAATCAATAGACAAATAAATAGATGTATAAATGAAGCTCACTCAGATTACGACAGAAATGTAAACGAATTCTTTGGAAATATTTGCCAAATTAAAAATCATGAAACAACGCACACACACACAACACATACCACACACACACACACATACACACACACACACACACACACACACACACACACACACACACACACACACACACACACATATATATATATATATATATATATATATATATATATATGATATATATATATATATATATATATATATATATATATATATATATATATATATATATAAGGTATAGCCACGAAGGAAAATTAAACAACGGAGTTTCTGGAAGATCTTTCGACTTGGCGTCCTTTACTCAGCAGATAAACTGACTTACATGAGGAATTTACAATACAGGAAAGGTCGTATAACTGACAGATAGGGATTATAAGGAGATTAGTACCTAGAATCCAGCACACCTGGAGAAGGAGTAACCTTTCCAAAACAAGCATAAACATGGGTACAATTAAAAAACAAAAAAAATAAGTCCAACTGGTCAGACACAGGGACAATTAAAAGATTATACAGACACCGGGACAATTTAGAGATTATTCAGGGCGACAGCTGACCAATTCAGATCTTTGGTAAACAAAACCTTATTCACAAAACATATTAAACATACATATACAACGAAGATATCTCTTAGGCAACTAATTTGTATTTAAGTCTGTAATTATATCTTTAAGGTCATTCTTAAACATGTTACAAATACAAGGGTCTAAATGAAACAGGCCACGACTAATATTAAAATTACAATGGGAAGTAAGTTGTATTATGGCAGATTCTAAAAGATTTCGTGATAAGACATCTTTAGATCTTGCAATTACTGAACTATCAATCCAATTTATCCGGTGGTTGTTTTCACTCAAATGAATGAATATTGCATTAGGCATTTGCCTAGTTTTTACAGAATATTTATGCTGGTTTGTTCTTACCTCTAAGCCCTTGCTCAACTGTCCGGATAAAGAGGGCAGTCCATACATGAAATTTTATATATTATGTTGGTGCTTTCCCTGGGGCCATTTTTTTTTAACATTCCTTTTAGTGTGTTATTATAGGAAAAACAACGTTGACCTTAAAGGCTTTTAACAATGATTTAACGGTTTCAAATCCGTTAAAAGAAGGCAAACTGAAAATGTTCTTAGAATTTTCTTTCTCCGTGTTACTTATACGATATAAAACTTTTGTGGGCTTTATTATAACAAATGTCTAATATATGTGAAGGATAACATAAATCTTTCCCTAATTTTCTTATGTATTCAATTTCTTGATCCAAATATTGGGGACTGACAATGTGTAATGCTCGTAAAAACATAGAAGAAAAAATTGATATTTGATGTTAAGATGGTGGCCTGAATAGAAATGAACATTAGTTAAGTTGTTGGTTGGTTTCCTATAAATACTGAATTTACATTGAAATGGTTCTCTATGTATCAAAACATCTAAGAAAGGGAAGCAATTGTCTTTTTCCAATTCTAGAGTAAACTTAATCGATGGTAGCGTGTTATTTAAATTAGAGAGTAAATCATTTACATCAATACTAGCAGGCAGAACAGCTAAAATATCAACATATCTATACCACTTTTGCAATAATATAAATGATATTAGGTAAGTAGCGTTTTTGAAAGAATTCCATGTACAAGTTTGAGAGGAGTGGTGATAAAGGGTTGCCCATTGCCATGCCAAATATTTGTTGATAAAATTCACCATTGAATATAAACTTACAATCACAAATGCACAACCCAGTGAGTGAAATAATGTGACTTATAGGTAGAGGTAATTCATGCTGAGTTAGTTCATTACTAAGATATTCTAAAATAGTCTATAGGGACTTCGGTAAAAATAGAACATACATCAAAACTAACGAATCTATTAGTGGGGCAAAGAGTAATTTTGTTTAATTTATCAACTAAATCTAGAGAATTATATATATATGAGAATCGGAGATGGTTCCAAGTAACGGGGACAAGATCTTAGTGATATATTTCGAAAGTTTATATGAAATTGAACCAACACTACTGATAATAGGCTGCATAGGGTTATTTTCTTTGTGCGTTTTGACTAATCCATACAGGTAAGGTAGTGAAGGAGATTTGACTGACAATTTGCTTAGCAGTTCTGTTTTATCTTTAAGGATATTTTTCACTCTGCTACTAAAGCTTTTTATGACTTGATCAAGGTTTTTTTTTTTGTTAGTTTTTTATAAGTCACATCATCATCCAATAGGGCTTGCATAAGTGATATGTAGTCAGCTTTATCTAGGTACTAATCTCCATATAATCTCTATCTGTCAGTTATACTACCTTTCCTGTATTGTAAATTCCTCATGTAAGTCAGTTTGTCTGCTGAGTAAAGGACGTCGAGTCGAAAGATCTTGCAGATACTCCGTTGTTAATTTTTCCTGCGTGGCTTATACCTTTATTTATGGATTTATCACGTTCAAAACTTTCGTGATTTGTGTGTGTGTATGTATGTATAACTGAATCACGAAAGTTTGGAACGTGATATATATATATATATATATATATATATATATATATATATATATATATATATATATATATATATATATATATATATATATATATATATATATATATATATGTATATATATATATATATATATATATATATATATATATATATATAATATATATATATATATATATATATATATATATATATATATATACATATATATATATATATATATATATATGTATATATATATATATATATATATATATATATATATATATATATATATATATATATATATTTACATATAAGTATGTATGTGTGTATGTATGTATGTATAAGGCCTAGGTTTTTGATTAATAATATATTGTCCAAGTGTCCCTTTGACCTATGGAATGTGAAGAACAGAGTAGAGGCGACGACCCGAGAAAGCTGATGAATGAGTTTCTATGGGTGGCGTGAGGTAAAACTGCTTAGTTAGACAAGTCAATGTACTGAGTTTATTAACTCTTCTCAAAGTGCTTTTGTGAAACTGGATGTAACTAGTGTTGCGAGGCGTTAACGAACTGTGTGTTCGTAAGTGCGTGTGCGCCTCTTCTGTTAATAATGTTGAATACCCGAGTCTATGGGGGATTTTGATAGAGGCGTCTTCGAGAGGAAGGCAGAGCCACGATGGCGGTGCCTAAGTGTTTTTTGGACTAGTGAGTGAAATGGTCCTGTTGCTTGGGTGAGTGTTGAATTACTTTAGCCAAAGACTGGCTTGTTACTTATTTGTCATTTTGTGGTAATATCTGATTGTTAATCTCTAATTGTTAATCTTGTGTGTGTACTTGCCGGGATGTGTTCTGTGTCTTTGAAACAGACGGTTCTGGCAATGGAGGGGGACAAAGAGTTCCCAGAGGGGTGTAGACTTTTTGGTGACTAATGGTGACTACCATTACTATTAGACATTTTAGTGTTCGGGTTTTTTTGAGTTAGTTAATTATTTATTCGTTGTTAATAAATGTTAATGTTATGATGCAACTCTCTCATTTTCATTACCTGTTAGAATGGAGAGAAAGAGGTGGAGAGAGAGAGAGAGAGAGATTGCTCAGAGAGAGAGAGAGGAGTTGCATAGAGAGAGAGAGAGAGAGAGAGAGAGAGAGAGAGAAAGGCTATGGGTTATGGCTTAGCGATAGTTTTTGAACGACAAAGCCTTTGTGGGATTGTGGAAAACTTAAATTTTTGGGTTTCAGTTACTTAGTGAGAAAAAATGAGAAAAAATACGTGGTTATTTTAATGCTATCAAGGGAGGTGGAATCTTTTTTGAATTTGGGTGGAATTAACAACACATTATTTTAGTTTTTTTTTCTTTTTTTTTATGAGTTCAGCAGATAATTGCTTGACATCTAGCAAGTCACGAGAGATAGTTAACAATGCCGTTGATTTTTTCTTTTCTCCTTTTTTGGAAGTTAGCCATCGCTGACACAAGTTTTCGAATTTATTTTTTCTCTCCAGTTGGTGCGAATATTTTTTTTAATATCTCAGTTCATGACTTAGAGTCATTGTTCGGGAACGTGTTTGGGTTTCAGCTATTTGATGCTGTAGAGAAATATATGGAAGAATTTTTGCATATTTTGAATGCATACATAATGGCACTACATTTTTTTTCTGGATATTTGTGTTCCAGAAATTGTGAGTTTTTCTTGCACAATACATTAGTTGTATTTGTGACAACTTTGTGAGAGATAGGAAACTTGGTTAAGTTTTCTAATGACTTATGTCGTAGTGCATATGGAGAAGTCTTGGCTAAGACACTTTGAACTTGGAGTTCTGTTATAATGAGTTGTGGCACATTGGTGATTTTTTCTAGAATTTTCTAGACAGATTTTATTTGCCGAGTTTTTGCCCTTTTTTTTTTAGCAATTATGCTAAATGGAGAGAGTTTTATAGTTTTTGACTATAACATTGAGTTATTCCCTGGAGAATTGGAGTTATAATTGAGATATATTTAGAGTTATAATTGGAGGTATATATCATTTTGGAGTTATAATTTGAGATATATTATTTGGAGATATATTTTTGGCCATTTTTTATATTTGCCAATGTGATATGAGCTATGTTTAGTTTAATTATTTTGCAGCCATCTTTGTTGCAAATGGAGACACATATTAGGAGATTATGGGGCAATATTTGTGAGTGTGTGAGTTAGATGCCTTGAGTGCACATTTTTTTGGAGGTAGGATTTCATTTTTTGATATTCCTTTTTGGAGATATATTTTTTGGAACCTTGTGTTATTCCACATGGAGTATTGGTGAAATAGAGGTAAATATTTTGTATTTGCCGAAATAGAAGTGATTATTCTTTATTCCTGGAGTGGTGATTTTCTTTATTAACATATGGCTATTGGAGAAATAAGAGAGAAATATATGGGGAGTGGTTATTAACCAAATGGAGGAAATATTTTTATATCCGGAGTGGTGTTATTATTAATGTGATGTCACATAATTATATATGGAGTTGGAATTATTCTTTGGCGGGTGACCCTTTTTTTTGGGGTTATGGAGTTTTTTCGAGACAAGAGAAGATTTCTGCGGTTCTTTCTCTTTGGTTTCGTGACTATTTAGAGGCAAGTGTCATTACTGCATTACGAGTCCTATGGAGATGTGTGCATTTTTTATGTTCACAAGTATGTTATTTTGGAGGCATATAATTGGGCTGTGTCATGTTGAGAGAATAAGTCTTCGAGACAATCTTTGAACACATTAGTCATATCCTGGAGTTAATTCTGTGAAATGTGTTAGCTAGACCTTTTTCTGTAGAATCATGAGTTTTCCAAACTTGTGTGTTTGACTAGACATTTTTTATGCTGCTGTTCGAGCACACGTCCGCAGGCGATTTTCTGCTGACAAGCGTGTGCTGACTTTTCCTCTGATGACGATTGATCAGGGTTTTAGCAATATCTGGAAATGTTGACAATAGCATTTCACGAAAGCGCATGGGTAAGAGTTTGCTTTCTGGCAAATTCCGTAACTTTACATGGAGCATTTCTTGGGAAAAACGCGGGAGTTATGCATATTATGCATGTATTATGTATTTTGTGATTGGGGAAATCTATTTGTGATTATCTTTATTTTATTTTTTGTTTCTTCCTTTTCCTATGAGAGATGTAATTAGGGATTGAGCATAAATAGCATTTCTTTTTTATCGGGAGATGTAATTTTTTGGGAGTTGTTATTTACGTAAATGGGAGTTTGACATTAAGTCTCATTGTGATTAATTATTGAGCAGTAAAGGGGTTTTTCCTGTTAAACATTGGAGATTTTTGCTGATTTTGTGGGTTGTTCAGATATCAGAGCTTGAGAGAACATTTTTGGGTCTGGGTGTGTTACGTGATACTTTGTTTTTTTTCCTTGGGCTCATTACGATTTTTTTCTTTTTTTTTTTTTTATGAGAACATTCGAGTTTGAAATGTGAGTGCAGAAGTCCGTGGAGTTGCTATGATTTCTGAGTTGTGTGTGTGCTGATGTGTGAGTTTGGAGAATTGAGTTGGAGAACTTGATGTTTTTTTTTTCTTTGAGAGTTGTGATAATGACTTATGATTTATTAGTCATATTGAAGGGAGTTAATTGGGAGACGTTCAGTTAGTATTTCTGACCTTTTGAGATCATTGTTTGATAGAAGTAGTATGTCTGGGGTTAATTTTTCTTAGATTGACCAATGACTTGACTGACATACTAACACACCGAAAAGTCATTTCCCGACGCCAGCAAGACGTCCACCAGCCGTGTTGACCGTGGTGATTACGAGAGTTTCCATGATGGTGATCGCGAGAATTCTACAGCATGTCTTTTGGGGATCTGCAGAAGCCGTGAGAAGTCTTCTACAATGAGAGAGGCATTCTGTCTTCCTACAGCTTGCTACAGTCTGCTACAGGAGCAGCTACTTGCAGACAAAGAGGGATATTCAAGAATCCGAAGAGAGAAAAATTATAGTGTTATTTCGAAATAAAAGCGTGATAAGACTTTATTTTATAATGCCAGAGACGTGCAGTTATTACTTATGTTTTATTTTAAGCCGGCCAGTGTGTTTTATATTATATAAGCTATTTTGCTAGGCGGGGGCTAGCATTAGGTGGCCGAGCACTATAAGGCCTAGGGTTTTTGATTAATAATATATTGTCCATGTGTTTCCTTTGACCTATGGAATGTGAAGAACAGAGTAGAGGCGACGACCCGAAAAAGCTGATGAATGAGTTTCTATGGGTGGCGTGAGGTAAAACTGCTTAGTTAGACAAGTCAATGTACTGAGTTTATTAACTCTTCTCAAAGTGCTTTTGTGAAACTGGATGCAACTAGTGTTGCGAGGCGTTAACGAACTGTGTGTTCGTAAGTGCGTGTGCGCCTCTTCTGTTAATAATGTTGAATACCCGAGTCTATGGGGGATTTTGATAGAGACGTCTTCGAGAGGAAGACAGAGCCACGATGGCGGTTCCTAAGTGTTTTTTGGAATAGTGAGTGAAATGGTCCGGTTGCTTGGGTGAGTGTTGAATTACTTTAGCCGAAGACTGGCTTGTTACTTATTTGTTATTATGTGGTAATATCTGATTGTTAATCTCTAATTGTTAATCTTGTGTGTGTACTTGCCGGGATGTGTTCTGTGTCTTTGGTGGGGGGGGGGGAAAAACAGGAACGGTTCTGGCAATGGAGGGGACAAAGAGTTCCCAGAGGGGTGTAGACTTTGGTGACTAATGGTGACTACCATTACTATTAGACATTTTACTGTTCGGGTTTTTTAGTTAGTTAATTATTTATTCGTTGTTAATATGTTAATGTTATGATGCAACTCTCTCATTTTCATTACCTGTTAGAATAGAGAGAAAGAGGTGGAGAGAGAGAGAGAGAGAGATGCTTAGAGAGAGAGAGATGAGTTGCAGAGAGAGAGAGAGAGAGAGAGAGAGAGAGAGAGAGAGAGAGAGAGAGAGAGAGAGAGGCAGGCTGTGTGGCTGGTTTGCTGACGTTCGTGCCACACGCTTACCTAATGAATAATGCGGGAATCTCCCCATTACATATGTATGTATGTATGTATATATATATATATATATATATATATATATATATATATATATATATATATATATATATATATATATATATATATATATATATACAGGGATTAAATATTAAAGTATACAGTTAGGAGAGATTTGAAAACGAAATGGAATAAGAATAAAGTCAATATTCTGTTAGCTAGGAAGGCGCAGTTTCTGAAAGATAAAAGATAACTTTTTCTACAGCTTTAGGTCAAATACTATGACGAAAATCTTCAATAAATATGATTATTCATCAACTCGAAAAATGACAGTTTCGTTAATAACAGTCACTGATAATCTGGGATTATCTGATAAATTCAGTCCAATTAAACCCATTACTGAAATAGTTTGACTAGAAAGTCAAGGAGATTATTAATAATCTTGATGATTATTTTGTCTGATGTCTCCCCACAAAATCAAATTCAGATTCTTCCTTTTCAATCATAAAACACAAAACTGATTTTCTCTGAAACGATTCTGCACCTCGACCAAAAGGCTATAACAGTTTTACGCACCAAGACCTTTTAGTATTATGGAACCATATCATTTCATACAAAACTGTTTTCCCTGGCAATCTTAATAGAGTATTTAGGCCAAAGACCAAGCACTGGGACCTATGAGGTCATTCAGCCCGGAAACTGAAATTAAGAGTAAATAGGTTTGAAAGGTATAACAGGAGGAAAACCTTAAAGCAGTTGAACTTTGAATCAATTGTTAGGAGAGGGTGGAAAGTAATATGGAAGAAAGAGAATATGAAAGGAAGTACAGTAAAGATAATGAAAGGGGTTGCAGCTAGGGGCCGAAGGCACGCTACAAAGAACCTTCAGTTATACCCACAGTGCACCATATGAGGGTGCACTAACGGCACTATCCCCCAACGGGGGGCAACTTCGTAATTTAGTTTGGGGTCTGTTGGACAAAATACAAGACAAACAAAGAAATGAAAAGACCCATGAATAAGTAACGCTTCTCTAGAAAACATAATTGACAATAATTATGTAAATTATATAATTATATAAGTTACAATAATTATTGGATTTATTAAAACAAATTAACGATAATTATTATAAGCAAATGAGACAAAAGTGAGGTTCTCTAACCTCTCGAATTATCATTTCCCTTCCAGAAAGACAATGAGTTATTCAGTCTCCTCGAGGAGACGAATTCAAACTTTTTCGAGAAAAATATATTATATAACATTACCCATTCCCCTCTCTTCCGTTGTGGGGGTGTGGGGGGGGGGGGGGGTTACCCTGGCGGAGGTAGTACGGCCACTGTGTATTATCGTAAAGAACTTTTTCTCTGGAAAAGTTTCCAGTCCCAACGGAATTAAATTTTTCGCCGAAACTCTTTCTTCTACCAAAACTCTGGCTTTGGCTTTGTGGGAGTCTGCCGGAGTTAATTGCCACAAGTTAATGCAGGAACAAATTCTCTCTCTCTCTCTCTCTCTCTCTCTCTCTCTCTCTCTCTCTCTCTCTCTCTGCATCATTCGAGAGTTTCACAAAGTAAATTGTGAAAAAACAAGAAATACTATATCAATATTTCAAAGAAATTATCACAATAGTAATAATAATACCAAGGGTGACGTCACTCAGGTAGAAGCCAATCAAGAGGCTCTCAGTGATATGCCCCGTCTGAGAAGGTCCGTAAGACTCGAAAACGTTCGCCGTATAAGTCATCTTCCCAGGGAACCAATGGAAACCGTACTCGAGAGCCCACAACAACAGGATATAAAAAGGACTCGACACTGGAGTTCCTACTGGCTGCTCTTGAGCAAGAGCCCGTGCTGGCATAAAGCCAGCTTAATCTTCAACATCAACAACAACACTGGAATTCAGTCCCTCAGCAATCATCACTGGAAAATGGCATGTGAATTTGGACGAAACGTCGCTTTGGAGAGAGAGAGAGAGAGAGAGAGAGAGAGAGAAAGAGAGAGAGAGAATTGTATCAACCATCTGATGTTCATGGACGACATCAAGCTGTATGGTAAGAGCATCAAGGAAATAGATACCCTAATCCAGACTGTAAGGATTGTATCTGGGGACATCAGGATGGAGTTTTGAATAGAAAAATGCGCCTTAGTCAACATACAAAAAGGCAAAGTAACGAGAACTGAAGGGATAAAGCTACCAGATGGGAGCAACATCAAACACATAGATGAGACTGGATACAAATACCTGGGAATAATGGAAGGAGGGGATATAAAACACCAAGAGATGAAGGACATGATCAGGAAAGAATATATGCAGAGACTCAAGGCGATACTCAAGTCAAAACTCAACGCCGGAAATATGATAAAAGTCATAAACACATGGGCAGTGCCAGTAATCAGATACAGCGCAGGAATACTGGAATGGACGAAGGCAGAACTCTGCAGCATAGATCAGAAAACCAGGAAACATATGACAATACACAAAGCACTACACCCAAGAGCAAATACGGACAGACTATACATAACACGAAAGGAAGGAGAGGACTACTAGGTATAGAGGACTGCGTCAACATCGAAAACAGAGCACTGGGGCAATATCTGAAAACCAGTGAAGACGAGTGGCTAAAGAGTGCATGGGAAGAAGGACTAATAAAAGTAGACGAAGACCCAGAAATATATAGAGACAGGAGAATGACAAACAGAACAGAGGACTGGCACAACAGACCAATGCAAGGACAATACATAAGAAAGACTAAAAAACTAGCCAGCGATGACACGTGGGAGTGGCTACAGATGGGAGAGCTAAACAAGGAAACTGAAGGAATGATAACAGCGGCACAACATCAGGCCCTAAGAACCAGATATGTTCAAAGAACGATAGACGGAAATAACATCTCTCCCATATGTAGGAAGTGCAATACGAAGAATGAAACCATAAACCACATAGCAAGCGAATGTCCGGCACTTGCACAGAACCAGTACAAAAAGAGGCATGATTCAGTGGCAAAAGCCCTCCACTGGGGCCTGTGCAAGAAACATCAGCTACCTTGCAGTAATAAGTGGTACGAGCACCAACCTGAGGGAGTGATAGAAAACGATCAGGCAAAGATCCTCTGGGACTATGGTATCAGAACCGATAGGGTAATACGTGCAAATAGACCAGACGTGACGTTGATTGACAAGGTTAAGAAGAAAGTATCACTCATTGATGTCGCAATACCATGGGACACCAGAGTTGAAGAGAAAGAGAGGGAAAAAATGGATAAGTATCAAGATCTGAAAATAGAAATAAGATGGATATGGGATATGCCAGTGGAAATCGTACCCATAATCATAGGAGCACTAGGCACAATCCCAAGATCCCTGAAAAGGAATCTAGAAAAACTAGAGGCTGAAGTAGCTCCAGGACTCATGCAGAAGAGTGTGATCCTAGAAACGGCGCACATAGTAAGAAGGAGGCAGGATGCAACCCGGAACCCCGCACTATAAAAACCACCCAGTCGAATTGGATGACTGTGATAGAGCAAAAAAAAAAAGTAATAATAGTTGCAGAAACACAATAATATCGAAAGCTTTTACTATACGTTAAAAACTATACGCACTTGTGATATTATTGTGGACCTGCAACGATTCTAATCATTTTCGATTCACAGAATTAGAAAGCTATGAGAGCCGAATTTGACAGGTCGTAATTACAGGTAATAATTACAGGTGGTAATTACAGATCATAAGTAATTCTGGACAGGTAAATGTTGATGACCTGCCAATGTAAATCGTAAATTTGAAATTCATTTTTGAAATAATATCAAATACACACTCATGTATTCGTTTTCAATCTGATACAATAACCTATAATGGTCATTATGATGTCTATAATGTTTTGTGTGTGTGTGTGTGAGAGAGAGAGAGAGATGAGATGAGAGAGAGAGAGAGAGAGAGAGAGAGAGAGAGAGAGAGAGAGAACCTTATATTTCAGGAAGCCTTTTTGCCGGTTCATCAAAGGTTAAATCTGAAATACCATTTGGGGAAATGTCATATTACATATCAGAACCCATAAAGTCATTTCTGTTTCCTTTGGACCATGAGATTAAAAGTGAAACTTCTGTTATATAATTATATATATATATATATATATATATATATATATATATATATATATATATATATATATATATATATATATATATATATGTATGTACGTATGTATATCAATTCCTCCAATTGAAAAGTATCTTCAAATGCTGTCAGGTCACCATGCCAACGACCACAGGCCCTGCAACGCCAGTTATTCTCCTGTCAACCACTGAATCAATATAATACAATTTGAATTCGATAATTTCAGAAAGTTTGAAAATGATTTAATAGTTTGCCAATAAGATCAAAGAAATTATTATATAAGTCCAGAAATGTATGATATTTTGGTATCAATTAGAACAATGATTGTAAAGTTTAATTTAAAAATAAATACAAAGGCAACATAGAATCAAAGACGACGTTTAACAAAATCGTAGTTCAAAGGTAAAATGAAAAATAAATTTCAGTAAAATATTAATAATTAAAATGAAAACAGTTACTCTCCAACTTCAAATCAACTTAAGCACACAGAAGTGAATGATTCATTTGCAGACTTTGTTTTAGAGAGAGAGAGAGAGAGAGAGAGAGAGAGAGAGAGAGAGATTCTGTTCACTATCACTCACTACAGCCGTATATCCATGGCTTACGAATATAGTGCATGATGATGAAACACTATTTAAATGCCTTTTCACTATCAGGCACTACAGCCGTATATCCATGGTATATGAATATAGTACATGATGAAGCACACTATATTTATGGTTCAACTTTCACCATCACATACTGTATCCTTATTTCTAGGCATATAAATATAGTGCAGAATGATGAAACACTATTTCTGATTCCTCTTCTCTATCACACACTATAGCCATATATCCATGATTGAGTATAGTGATGATGATGCAACATTTTATTTATGTAACAGTACGGTGTAAAGTGATAAAATACTGTGTTCATCCATTTATTTATGATTCCCTTTCACTATCACGCACTGTAGCCATTTGGACCAGCGCAGAGGCGAGTGTATGCATAACGTAAACAAGATTTGATCCATGATAAACAATTTCATCTCCGTCACAAACATTGTTGTGGAGTCTGATGTGAAATGTAAATGAATATAACTGGCTGACTGTGTTTCTGCCTTGTGTTTTTTATCTCAAGCAACTATCGGTCTTTTTACTTTGTGTGCGCTTGTTTGCAGAAGCTAATCACATGTAAACAATTATGATGCAATCAACAGCTCCTGAAACATTTGAAACGGGTATAATTGACTTGTGGGTGAGTGGGCCAGAAGTAATTATATGAACACATAGGTCATTAAGACTTTTGTCACCTATGACATTAGAGAGTTTAAGAGAGGAATGGCATATGTAATTAATGTGTGTGTGTGTGTGTGAGAGAGAGAGAGAGAGAGAGAGAGAGAGAGAGAGAGAGAGAGAGAGAGAGAGAGAGAGAATCTCTCTCACCCCAGATAGAATGGAAGGAGTTGACATAAATAAATTGAAAGATTTTATTGACAATTCTTGTCAGTAATGGGGAAAGCATTGCAGGGTTTAAGGACTGAATCTCTCTCTCTCTCTCTCTCTCTCTCTCTCTCTCTCTCTCTCTCTCTCTCTCTCTCTCTCTCTGACTTAGAAAAAGATATACAAATAACTGCAAAAAATATAATATTAAAACATAACCCAAATTTAAATAAAAAAAATAGATTTTTTATTTTGTGGAGACATTTAAAAAAATAATTGAACAATACTTCACAAAGCAAATAAAGATCTATTTCAAAAAATATATAAAAACATAACAGATGAATAAAAGGGAAGCCGCATTTCACAATAAAAAGAAATAGAAAAATAGGAGATAAAAAATGTATGAAATTTAAGAGAATTTATGTCAAGTTTTGCATATGATAAATTCGATTAACAGGCAACTTTGGTCTAATGTTGCCAGTGATGGATTTTCACCGTTTATTTTTTTCATTATTAAAGTAATAATTAAGCATCTCTCTCTCTCTCTCTCTCTCTTTCTCTGTGTTTTTTGAGTTCTCCATTAATTAAAACCACTTAATTAATATTATAATTCAATAATGCTGCACACACACACACACACACACACACACACAAAGAGAGAGAGAGAGAGAGAGAGAAGAGAGAGAGAGAGAGACTGCAAAAAATGCAAAAACTAAAAAATTGGCATTCGAAGGAAATTTGACCAAATGGCAATATAAGGCATATCAGCCACGACCAATGGCATACATATGGTACAACACCATCCACCAACAGTTTCCAACAATACAAAACATTACCAGTATCAGCAGTGATAGACAGGAAATCACTACTTAATAACTTTGCCTTTCGATCCCCCACATGTTACAGGTGCCTGGGGGTCGAGCTCGACCCGAGCAATTCTCAGAAAAGGGGGAAGGACAAAGGCAAGGCGAATGCAGGTTCTGACATAATTGTAATGTGTGTTCTGCTGGCCTCTTGCAGGTCGATCACACCCAGATTCGAGATAGACGATGATTTATGGGGGAAAAAAATGTTTTCTTAAACACTCCTCGGGTCATGTTAATTGGAGACTAAGTAGTAAAAGATCAGGGGTTGAATTTTGTGGCCAAAAATAGAAGTAAGAGCAATGTTAATTCTTACCCAGGTGCAGCAGCAAAAAAGATAGCTGATGCAGTGAAAAAAATCAGGGTAAATAATAGAAAAGTGTAATCATATTGCAGGGAGGAAGAAATTACCTGTTTCTAAAAGATGGAAGAAATGGCCAGACAGAAGGTTAAGGTTTAAGTCAAGGATAAGGTTTGAGGTTAAGGTTTAAGTCAAGGATGAGGTTTGAGATTAAGGATTAAGTCAAGGATGAGATTGTGGTTAAGGTTTAAGTCAAGGATGAGGTTTGAGTCAAGGTGATGTTTGAGGTTAAGGTTTAAGGCAAGGATGAGGTTTGAGATTAGGGTTTAATTAAGGATGAGGTTTGAGGTTAACATTTGAGTCAAGGTTTTAGGTTAAGCTTTAAGTCAAGGATGAGGTCTGAGGTTAATGTTTGAGTCAAGGATGAGGTTTGAATTTAAGGTTTGAGTCTAGAATGAGGCTTGAGTCAAGGATGACGTTTGAGTCAAGGGTTAGGTTTGAGGTTAAGTTTTAAGTCAAGGATAAGGTTTGTGGTCAAGGTTTAAGTCAAGGATGAGGTGTGAGGTTGAATTTTAAGTCAAGGATGAGGTTTAATGTTAAGTTTTGAGTCAAGGATGACGCTTGAGTCAAGGATGAGGTTTGAGATTAAGGTTTAATTCAAGGAAGAGGTTTGTTGTCAATGTTTTAGTCAAGGATGAGGTTTGAGGTTAAGGTTTGAGTCAAGGATGAGGCTTGAGGTTACGGTTTGAGTCAAGGAGGAGGTTTGATGTTCATGTTTAACTGAAGTATGAGGTTTGAGTCAAGGATAAGGTTTGAGGTTACAGTTTAAGTCAAGGATGAGGTTTAAGATCAAGTTTTGAGTCAAAGATGAGGTTTAAGGTTAAGGTATAAGTCAAGGATGAGGTTTGAGTTTAAGGTTTGAATAAAGGATGAGGTTAAGTCAAGGAAGAGGTTTGGGTCAAGGATCTTTATTTGAGTCTAGAATTGAGTTAAGCTTCATGTTGAGTTCAAATTTGAAATTGAGTTCTAATTTGAGTTCAAATATCATTTTGAGTTCAAATTTGAGGTTGATTTCATATATGAGATCAAATTTGATTTTGAGTTCAAATTTGAGGTTGAGTTCAAAATTGAATTCAAATTTGAGTTAAAATTTGATTTTTAGTTCAAATTTGAGGTTTAGTTGAAATTTGAGTTCAAATTTGATTATTAGGTTAAATTTGATGTTGACTTCAAATTTGATTTTCAGTTTAAAGTTGATGTTGAGTTCAAATTTGAGTTCAAAATTGATTTTGAGTTCAAATTTGAGTTCAAGTTTGAGCTCAAATTTGAGGTTATGTTCAAATTTGAGTTCAAATTTGCTTTTGAGTTTAAATTTTAGGTTAAGTTCAAATATGAAATTTGGTGTTAGTTCAAATTTGAGCTCAATTTTGAGGTTGAATTCAAATTTCAGTTCAAATTTGATGTTGAGTTCAAATTTGGGTTTAAATTTTATTTTGAGTTCAAATTCGAGTTCAAATTTTGTGATGTGAAGTTCAAATTTGAATTCAAATCTGCGGTTGAGGTCAAATTTGAGTTCAAGTTTGATGTTAAGGTCAAACTTTCGTTCAAATTTGAAATCAAATTTGATGTTGAGTTCAAGTTTGATTTTAAATTTGAGTTTGAGTTTAAATTTTAGGTTTAGTTCAAAATTGATTTTGATTTCAGATTAGAGTTAAAATTTTATTTTGAGTTCAAATTTGAGGTTGAGTTGAAATTTGAGTTCAAATTTGATTTTGAGTTCAAATTTGAGGTTAAGTTCAAATATGAATTCAAATTTAGTGTGAGTTCAAAGTTGAGGTTGAATTTAAGTGTGATTTTTTTATGTTTAGTTCAAATATGAGGTTAAGTTTAAATTTGAGTTTAAATTTGAGTTGATTTCAAATTTGATGTTGAGTTCAAATTTGAGAGGTTAACTTCATCTTATATAGTTCAACACTCTGCAAGTAGTGATCCGTCTCTCTCTCTCTCTCTTTGTGTGTGTTATTCTTCACTAAGGATGAGGAGGAGGACTTCTTCTTCTTATATATACCACAATATATATTATATATATATATATATATAATATATAGTATATATATATATATATATATATATATATATATATATATATATATACGTATATATATATATATATATATATATATATATTAAGATAGATATATATATATATAATATATATATATATAAGAGAAGAAGAAGTCCTCCTCCTCCTCCTCCTTGGGGAAGAATAACAGAGAGAGAGAGAGAGAGAGAGAGAGAGAGAGAGAGAGACGGATCGCTACCTGCAGACCGTTGAATATATAGAAGATGAAGTCACGTGGGTCATCGCCATGGCAATCGGGAGACCTCTATTGATGACGTCCTACTATGACGTCACTCACGCAGATCATTCGTCACCTCTGAAAAAATTATTATTATTATTATTATTATTATTATTATTATTATTATTATTATTATTATTATTATTATTATTAAATTTGAACTCAAATTTGAACTCAACCTCAAATATGAACTCAAATTTGAACTTAATATCAAAATTGAACTCAAATGTGAATTCAACCTCAAATTTGAACTCAATTTGAACTCAACACAAAATTTGAACTGAAATTTGAACTGAAAATTTTTAACTCAACCTCCAAGTTTGAACTCAAAATAAAAATTTAAACCCAAATTGACTTAACCTCAAATTTAAATCTAATAAGAACTGAACCTCAAACGTTGATCTCAAATTTGAACACAAATTATATATATATATATATATATATATATATATATATATATATATATATATATATATATATATATATATATATTTCAGCCTGATGCAATAATGAGTCCTGGCATGGTGATGGCGGACCAAGAATTAGCAATTTCAGGGGACAATGGGCCATCCTGATGGGGCCATTGGAAGATACATTAAGGACCTTTTAGGAAGCGATGGATGGGGAGTTATGGTTGGGGCCAAGTTCCAAAGGTTTGGGGTGGGGGTTTTCACGAAGGTGTCTTTAAAATATCTTTCTGAGAGAGAGAGAGAGAGAGAGGGATTCCTCTTGTAAAGCCACATTGGACAATTTTGTTTTTATATATTTATATATATATATATATATATATATATATATATATATATATATATATATATATATATATATATATATATATATATATATATATTATATATATATTAAAATTCACATGCGCATTGCACTCTTGCAACACTCCTATTTACACAGGGAATTAAAAAAAAAAAAACAGTAGTCTAGTTTCAATGAAATTGGCAACATTGTCAGCCTAGAGCCAAAACATATTTCCCGAGGGACACCGAACCTAAACGTTTTACTCAAAACGAGACTTGTTTCAAAAACAATATTAAAATGGGAGTGTGCATTAAGAATATAAGCTGGGAGGTACAAAGTTAGACTTTATTTAAGAAAAATTTAAGTGTATAAGTTTTTTACCCAAGAGACAAGACATTTTAGATTATTACAGAAGGGGGGACGTGTCTAAAAATATTCTTTAGAGATGGAGAGTAACTTGTAAACATATGTAAGACACCGTTGTTGAATATATCAGCCGAGAGAGAGAGAGAGAGAGAGAGAGAGAGAGAGAGAGAGAGAGAGAGAGAGAGAGAGAGAGAGAAATACCCATTCGTAAAAGACAGATTATAATAATATAACAAAAGTTTGTAACAGACAGTTAAGCAAAAACCTCTTAATATATTAACCCACACACGCGCGCGCACACACACACACACACACACACACACACACACACAGAGAGAGAGAGAGAGAAGGAGAGAGAGAGAGAGAGAGAGAAGGTGACTGGGTATGTATGTATTAGTTGTTTTGACACAGAAGTAAACATAGTCCCTTATATATCAATGTTTTATTTGTTCATGTTACCATAATAGTTAGTGTATTTGCATGTATGTTTATTTATACTAGTCTCCAATTTTAAATCAATTAAAACCCTAACAGATAAAAACGATTTTAACATAAAAAAATTCATTTTTATAAACCCAGATACAACATGAGAAACCCCCCTTGACGAACGAAACCATCGGTCTAAACTCAACAGAGTTTAACACATCCTCGCCTTCTGAGAACAAAAGAGATCGAGCGAAGGCAAAACTTTCTTTATGTATCCTCTGTAAACTATTACAAACTGCAGTGGGCGCTGGCAAAATGTTACCTTTGGGGGGTTAGGAAAGAGCGGAGGTGCGTTTGGCGAAACAGCTTCTGCCCAGGGCCACACACAACTTGGGGTCTTCAACATGCAGAGGTATTCAATTGGTCATGAATTGCTCATCTAACTACCGAGGTTTCGTGGCTCTTGTATAACTCTATTTTTGTAGATGCATTTGAAGTTTGTAATTGTTTTTGTGTATACATATATATATATATATATATATATATATATATATATAATATATATCTATATATATATATATATATATATCTATATATTATAAATATATATATATAATATATATATATTATATAATTATATATATATATATAGATATATATATATATATATATATATACCTATATATTATATATATATATATATATATTATATATATATACATATATATATATATAGATATAGTATATACATATATATTTCTATATATATATATATTATATATATATATATATTATTATATATAATATATATATATATTTATATATATATATATATACAGATAGGAATGTACATAAATAACTAAATCAAATAGATAAATCGTTCATTTCAATGACCACTGTAACCACAAAGTCTGAAAAAGATGTAATATACGTCTCTGAATTTCAACTTTATATTGCAATTTTCTGCGTTTGAAAGAAAGAAGTCAAATTTTATGTATTCTGGCGATGGATATTCAGTCACAGAATGAAGTTAAAATAGATTAGAGGAAGTCAAATTTAACGAGAGATTGAGTCAGAATTCTTCAAAAAAATGTTCAGATTTTTCACCGTTTAAAATTTGATTCTCTGGATCCCAGAATTAGAGATTTGAGGTGTTTAATTAAACAATCTGATGATGAACTTTTAATTAGCCTCGATATTAGAGGATAATATTTTGATTCAAATTCATTAATTTCCCATCATTCTTTTTTCCCAAAAAGTTTGGAACGAACCTAAGAAAAAAAAAAAAAAAGATTTTTTTTTTAACAATTTACTTTTTCCCACCAAACTTTCAATCACCAGAAATATTGAAGATAAAATTTGAATCATATCAATGTTTTCTTGAACTGCCTTTCATAAATAATTTTTATTTCATGAATTTAAAATTTGCTTTATAAAACGTAAGTTCGTAGCCCACCTGAATA
>NC_087223.1:457072-464572 GCF_015104395.2 Macrobrachium nipponense
CTGGTTTTCTGATCTATGCTGCGGAGTTCTGTCCTTCGTCCATTCGACTATTCCTGCGCTGTATCTGATTACTGGCACTGCCCATGTGTTTTATGGCTTTTATCGTATTTCCGGCGTTGAGTTTTGACTTGAGTATCGCCTTGAGTCTCTGCATATATTCTTTCCTGATCGTGTCCTTCATCTCTTGGTGTTTTATATCTCCTCCTTCCATTATTCCCAAGGTATTTGTATCCTGTCTCATCTATGTGTTTGATGTTGCTCCCATCTGGTAACTTTATCCCTTCAGTTCTCGTTACTTTGCCTTTTTGTATGTTGACTAAGGCGCAGTTCTATTCCAAACTCCATCCTGATGTCCCAGATACAATCCTTACAGTCTGGATTAGGGTATCTATTTCCTTGATGCTCTTACCATACAGTCTTGATGTCGTCCATGAACATCAGATGGTTGATTCTGTTGCCTCTTTTCTTGAGTTTGGTACCCGGCATCCATCTTCTGTAGTACTTTTGTCATGGGAATCATGGCTACTACGAAGAGTAGGTGGGGACAGTGAGTCGCCCTGGAAGATCCCTCTCCTGATATTAACCTCTGCTAGTCTTATTCCAGAGCTTGTAAGTATTGTATTCCAGTTGCGCATTGTATTTTTGAGGAAGCTGATGGTATTTTCCTCTGCCCCATATTTTTCAGGCATTCTATTAGCCATGTGTGTGGTATCATGTCGAAGGCTTTCTTATAGTCTATCCATGCCATGCTTAGGTTGGTTTTCCTCTCCTACTGTTCTTCATTACCATTTATTATTATTATTATTTATTATTATTATTATTATTATTATTATTATTATTATTATTATTATTATTATTATTATTATTATTATTATTATTATTATTATTATTATTATTATTATTATTATTATTAATATTTATAATTTGTTTGAAATCTTGATATAGTTTTTGTTGTTTTTTCACAATTTACTTTGTGAAACACTCGAATGATGCAGAAAGAGAGAGAGAGAGAGAGAGAGAGAGAGAGAGAGAGAGAGAGAGAGAGAGAGATACGTTATGGAAATCGAGATTAATTAAAAACAGACAGATGAATAAAGCTTAATCTATGCACCGTTCGTTACGTGAGAGAGAGAGAGAGAGAGAGAGAGAGAGAGAGAGAGAGAGAGAGAGAGAGAGAGAATTTGTTCCAGCATTAACTTGTGGCAATTAACTCCGGCAGACTCCCACAAAGCCAAAGCCAGAGTTTTGGAAGAAGAAAGAGTTTCGGCGAAAAATTTAATTCCGTTAGGGACTGGAAACTTTTCCAGAGAAAAAGTTCTTTTCCATAGTACACAGTGGGCGTAGTACCTTCCCCAGGCATCACCCCCACTATGGAAGAGGGTGACTGGGTAAGGTTTTTTATATGCCTTTTTCTCTAAAAATTTGAATTCGTCTCTTCGAGGAGACTGAAAAATTCAGCGTCTTTCTGGAATGGAAATAATAATTCGAGAGGTTGGAGGACATAACTTTTGCCTCATTCGCTTATAATAATTATCATTATTTTGTTTTAATAAATCAATTATTGTCATTTATATATTTATATAATTTATTTAATTATTATCAATTATGTTTTCTAGAGAAGCATTACTTATTCAAGGGTCATTTCATTTCTCTGTTTGTTTTGTATTTTGTACAAACTTCAGATAAAAACTGTTTTGTCCACCAGACCCCAGACCAAATTATAAAGTTGGTCCCCTCAGTGCACCTCTCATGTGGTGCACTGTAGGCATTGTTTAAGATTCTTTGCAGCGCGCCTTTGCCCCTAGGTCCAACCCCTTTCATTACCTTTACTGTACCTCCTTTCATATTCCTTTCTTCCAAATTACTTCCTACCTTCTCCTGACAATTAATTCATAGTGCAACTGCTTTGAGGTTTTCCTCCTGTTACACCTTTCAGATCTTTTACTCTCCATTTCAGTTTCAGTGCTGAATGACCTTATAGGTCCCAGTGCTTGGTCTTTGGCCTAAATACCATATTCAATTCATACTACGATTGCCAGGGAAAGCAGTCTTGTATGAAATGAAAAAATTCCATAATCCCAAAACTTCTTTTGTGTAAAACTGTTATAGCCTTGGTCAAGAAGCAGAATCGTTTCAGAGAAAATCAGTTTGTGTTTTATGAATTGATTTTGTTGGGAGATATCAGACAAAAATAATCATCAAGATTATTAATAGTCTCCTTGATTTTCTAGTCAACAGAATATTGGCTTAATTCTTATTTCATTTTTTTAAGAATCTTTCTTAACTGTCTTCTTCAATATACCTATAAATATACATGACAGTTTCATGATTTTCAAAGCACAATTTTCCAATTGCATATAGTGAGCTAACGTGGGTACAAGCGAAGAACCAAATACATTTTGGAAAGATTTCCAAAGAATTCATTTATATTTCTGTCATAATCTGAGTGAGCTTTATATATATATTTATTCATTTGTCTATTTCTTCATTTATGCTTTCATATATTTATTCATTCTTCTGTCTATACACACACACCTGACTGTTCCCTGACAGGGAAAGAAAAAGATTTGTATCTACAGATTGTCACTCGGGTAATTCTGATAGTTTTGTCAATATTTCCAAATTTATTTTAGAATATTCCAATTATTCTGCCATTTTCTACTTCCGTTATTTGTAACTTTATTTAGTTATTAACTCAACTTCAAATCTGTTTATATCGATGCGTGTAAACTCCAGTCCAATTGAGGGTCCGACCAGGAAAGGGCCAAATGAAATACTAAAGTCACTCATCTTTTCATTTTCTATCTTTAAATAGAAAGCGAATTTAAGGGTGACTACTCTAGAGTCACGAGTCCTCCGTCAGTTGTAGGATCCTTCGTTTCTCTCCAGTTTATTCCACTTTATTCTTTCTTTCACTCCAACGAAAGGAGGTCAAATGAAATTCTCGAGGTCTGGGATTACTCAGCCATTAATCCCTGGGTAGAGGGTGATTAATATAAGTGATTCATACCGCCTCTTCTCTCGTGTATGAGCGATTAATAATATTCTTTTCCCCTCCTTATCTCTCCTAATTAACTTTATTATTTCAACATTTTAACCTCTTTCATTTTAACTTTGTTTCAGAACACTAATAAACAAACAGCTTCAACTCAAGAGTTTCCAAACAACCATTTTTAGTTTGTTTATTTATTTAAGGCAAAAAAAAATATGGAACTATTGCCATCTGGATTGTCAAAACTTGACTCAAAGAACAAAGATTGTCAAACGAAATACCAGACACAAAATGCTGCAAAGCAACTGCACAGCAAGAAAAGCTGCAAAGCGACTGAACAGCCAGAGAAGCTGCAAAGCAATAGCAAGAACAGAGCCACATTTGAGAAGGAAATTGGACTTTGCAGAAATCCTCGAAGTGATCAGAGAGAGAGAGAGAGAGAGAGAGAGAGAGAGAGAGAGAGAGAGAGAGAGAGAGAGAGAGAGAGAGAATTTTTGTTCATCTTTTAAAGCAGTTTTGTGTCTTTAGGGCGATTCAGAAAGAGGGTTTGGATCAGTTGCCTGCAAGGGATGGTCTGTTCTCTGTTGCCTGATGTCTGTGTCTGTGTCTGTCTTTGTGTGCGTCTGTCTGTATCAAAAAGACAAGACACAACTCCCGATGCTTCTGCCAACAATCCCAAAAGCTCCGGCACTCAAAACTTTCTTCTGGGAATCATCCAGCAGAATGTATCAAGCAAGCAAGCAAGCATTCTCCTGTGCCTTTGTACAATGAGATATTATTAACGGGCGGAGGGAACAGGGGGTGAAGAAGGGGGGTCTCCGACCCCCGGTGTAAGCCCTGATCCAAACTGATGACTGTTGCTCCGTCCCCCAAATATACATAAATTATTCCTTTGTGTTTTTGCTTTTTATACAAACTGTCTACTGATTGGAATAACCGCATCGTCAGTCATTTGGAAATTCCTTTTCCATATTTTTCCTTCTCATATTTCAGAATCAAATTGTCTCTCGTCACATGAGAGAGAGAGAGAGAGAGAGAGAGAGAGAGAGAGAGAGAGAGAGAGAGAGAGAGAGAGATTGTCACCTGACTCTACACAAGGAAAATTATGGTTTAAAAGTCTTTACGAATTGATTGTAATATTTATCATTGTGAGAGAGAGAGAGAGAGAGAGAGAGAGAGAGAGAGAGAGAGAGCCTTTTGTAACCTGTTAGGTAAAACCGAAAAATCATTATTAATTTCCCTCTGTCAGGAAATATCGTAGTTCAAGGTTTTGGGAAACGATCTGAAATCCTTCACAAAGGTCTTTCAGCTGTTAGTACCCTTGCTTTTTCCAACTGAGAGACCGGGGTTCGATCCGTATGTGAGTCAGAAATTTATAGATAAATAGAAGCCATTTCCCAACAACAAACCTCCCATTCAGGAATATATATATATATATATATATATATATATATATATATATATATATATATACATATATATATATATATATATATATATATATATATATATATATATATATATATATATATATATACACACACACACTATATATATATATATATATCATATATATATATATATATATATATATATATATATATATATATATATATATATATATATATATATATATATATATATATATATATATATATAGAGAGAGAGAGAGAGAGAGAGAGAGAGAGAGAGAGAGAGAGAGAGAGAGAGAGAGAGAACATCACACACTATCTCTCACACAAACAAAAATAAATTTGCATACACGCCCATTCACACAAACACAATTGCAAACTTTAGAAATATATATCACTGCAGTCAAGCCATAAAGAGGGGTTTAAATATTCACATTGAAGGGTTAATGGAATTACCCCTCCTGACGTTTGACCTAAAGTGTTAATGGTGATCTCTCTTGACCTCCCACCTCTATTCACCGAATTTGCATAATCCAATTTGGCGTCGGATCTTTCAAAGTAAGAAGGACTTTGCCATTGTAGAGGAAATTTTGTGTGAAAGTGCATCTCCCGTAACTGAAACGCATGGGTTCGAATCCCGGCTGTGGAGAGAGAGAGAGAGAGAGAGAGAGAGAGAGAGAGAGAGAGAGAGAGAGAGAGAGAGTGTAATTCAGTCTAAACATAACGTCCGTTAACTTTGGATTTTACAAAGGAATTGTATATTGCCGAATATTGTGCACTTCATTTTCAATTGTGATCATATATATATATACTATATATATATATATATGTATTATATATATATATATATATATATATATATATTATATATATATATCTACTTAAAAAATCACAGTAGATGCACATGATTTCATTAAATAAGCGAATACCACAGGAAAATGATAGTCAGAAATCCAAGCACTTTCGCTTTACTAAGACATTGTCAAGGAACAAATGAAATACAATTGGAGAGAAAGTTATCTGGAAAACAAGACCAAAATTACCAGATGGTTAATTGTCAAAGGGTAAAAGTTGAAGAGATAATCCAGGATTATCCGATACCACACGGTCACAAACCTAAACATAGATTTACCCTAACCGAAACTACAAAGTATCCGTACAGTCCAAAACATGATATAAAAACTGATATATTAATTTTGTTGGCTTCATAAATTTATAAATACAAATTTTTCATTATGAGGCATCAAGTTTAAATGAAACCAAGACTTAAATTAGAACATTTTGCATATTGACTTGATGAAACGATTCATGATATTCCTTTTAACTGTGTTCATTACATTGGATTAAGGCTCTTGCTTGACTCCAGTTAATAGGATGATCTAATTCTCTCATATGTACGAATAATGCATTCGATATTTGCCCAGTTCTCACAGAATATTGGTGCTGTTTGAGACGTTGTGAAATAGATTTACCCGTTTGTCCGTAATAGATTTTATCTCACTTCTTTGCAAGGAATTTCATATATGCAGCCTGGAAGATCTTTAGTAGAATTTTTTATTACTAAACTCTTGACATTAATATTACTAAAGCTTTTTTATATAAATGTTGTTTCAGTAATATAAAATGGCAAGAGTTTTAGTAATAAATAATTCTGAATAGCTGTCGCCCTATACAATCCTTTAATTGTCTTGCCCTTGTATCTGAGCAGATTGACTTAATCTTTTTTTGTTTTTATAAATTAAATACCCATGTTTATGATTGTTTGGGAATGTTACTCTCTTCTAGGTGTGCCGGATTCTAGGTACTAATCTCCTTATAATTCCTGTCTGTCAGTTATACGACCTTTCTTGCACTGTCAATTCCTCATGTAAGTCAGTTATCTGCTGAGTAAAGGACGTCGAGTCGAAAGATCTTGCAGACACTCCGTTGTTATTTTTCCTTCGTGGCTTATGCTATATATATATATATATATATATATATATATATATATATATATATATATATATATATATATATATATATATATATATATATATAAATAAATATAATTAAAATAATGATTCGTTTAGGTGAGAAATTAAAACGATTACGAGTAAGCCAATACAATGTGAAATCAAAGGACAAGGTCAATTACGGTTCACGTTTTAGTACACAGTTGAATATGTAAACAGAGACCTTTGGATTTGTTTCTCTCTGGGTGATAAAAAGAGAGAAAAATAATATTTACTTCTTCTTCTTCTTCTTCTTCTTCTTCTTCTTCTCCATCTTCTTCTTCTTCTTCTTCTTCTTCTTGGAATGAAACAGTGAGTGGTGAAAACTGAATTCCTAAAAATCTTCCCATAGGGGATAGGATTTCACACTTTGAGTCCTGGAGTTCTGTGGAGTCCCCGCAGAAGCAGAGAGAAGAGAGAGAGAGAGAGAGAGAGAGAGAGAGAGAGAGAGAGAGAGAGAGAGAATGGAGTATATAATAGATTGGGAGTTCATTTAGAAGTTCCCAGTATCAGAGGTAAATCTGGAACCTTTTGAAAACGAGAGAGAGAGAGCAACATGAAGTGAAAAATGTAGTAATGGCTGAGTACAGTGATTACCAAACGTATATTTTATTTACCTGCCCAATTTAAGATGTCATGCAACTCAACCTCCCCCCCCCCCTACCCCTTTCGTCCACCACCCCTCCACGTCATGCCTAATGGAATTTGGCTACTTAATCCGGGATTTGACCAAAGGGTCAATTTATGCTTCCAAAAATTGTACCTAGAAGTCTGATTTTAAAAGATTTCTTTTATATGATGTTATGAATATTTTTTTGCTTTTTTCCTATACAGAAAAAGATTCTTTGCTGTCTCTCTCTCTCTCTTCTCTCTCTTTCTCTCTCTCTCTCTCTCTCAACACGAAAGCCAACAGCGTTTTAGGTCGTAACAGAGAAAATCCTTTGCTGACCCACTGGCGAATATTAAATGCCCTAAAATTTAACGGCACTTCTAACCCTTTCCCAATATGAAAACGGTCCAAATTCACCCCATTTCACCCACGACTTCCATCGCAGGACCCACCTCGGACAATTTCCCTCAACAGAAACCAAAAATGGAGAACTGT
>NC_087223.1:469572-479572 GCF_015104395.2 Macrobrachium nipponense
TTAAATTTTCCGCCGAAACTCTTTCTTCTTCCAAAACTCTGGCTTTGACTTTGTGGGAGTCTGCCGGAGTTAATTGCCCACAAGTTAATGTTCGCCAGGGTTTAGTTACGAGTAACTCAAAAAGAAAAATAGAGTACTTAGAAGAACTAACCCAAATTGAAAAGAAAATAGATATAATGAATATAAAGTGAAAACCTGGTATTCCCAGAGACTGGGAATGATGATCAAATAAAAGGGTTTCAAACTTATAGACCAGATAGAAAAAATAGGAATCAAGGGGGAACCGCAATATATATGGGAAAGACAAAAAAACAAGGAAAAATATATGAGAAATATAGTAACTCAGAATGTGAACTAATAGCGGTAGAATTTGAATCTGAAAAATTAATGAACATAGTAATATATAGACCTCCTAATACTAAAGAGTTTGACTTAATAATAGAAAAATTGGATGATATATGTAGAAATCACAAGGACTGGACTATTCTCCTATCTGGAGACTTCAACTTTCCTTTCGTAGACTGGAAAGAACGAATAGGAGATTGTGGATGTACTTATACATATAAAAAAGAGAGTAATAAGAGTGCAGAAGATAAGAGGCATTCGAAAAGCTATTAGATATGCTACTAGAATACAACATTCAACAAATAAATCACCTGCCACAAGAAAGGAAAATACTTTAGACCTAGTATTGTGAAACGAGATGAATATGTTAAAGAAATAATAGTTTATAATGCGGAGTATTTCAGACCATAATGTCATAGAATTAACAGTCCATTCCAAAGCAAGTGAAAACAGAGATAAGCAAGAAATGAAAAAGTGGGAAGGATATGGAAAATACAACTTATACAGTAAAAATATAAAATGGTCAGAAATAAATGAAGAATTAAACAAAGATTGGGATAATATTTTCGTAAGTGATGACATAAAGGTAAATACGGAGATATTATATAAAATATTAGAGAAAATAGTGGATAAATATATACCGAAGAAGAAAAGTAAACATCAGTCATGCATACCAAGAGACAGAAGGATCTTGTTCCAGAAAATCAGAAAGGGGAAAAAAGGTCTAGCCCCAAAAACAAAAAAAAAAAAAATGCATGGAAAGTTATAGAACTAAAAAGTAAGATAGAAAATGCAGAACAAAAGATTACACAATCAAAAGAAAATGAAAAACGGGACTTGAAGAAAAACCCTATTAAATATCAAGCAAAATGCCCAAAACTATTATACTCATATGCGAAGAAGATGAATAAAAGAAGAATAGAAATAGGCCCTCTAAGAATGAGGGAGATTAACGAATGAAAAAAAGGAAATTTGCAACATTACTGGCAGAACGATATAAGGAAGAGAGAATTCACCCCTAGAATAGATAATGAAGATAATGATATAGAAGTAAGGGATGAAAATAGTGAATATTTAGCTGACATAGATATTAATGAAGCTGATATTGTGCAGGCTATTAATGAAATTAAAAATGGAGCTGCTGCAGGGCCTGATGGAATTCCTGCTATTTTGTTAAAGAAAGTAGTTCATTCTATCGCAAAGCCACTTGCAATATTATTAAGACAAAGTGTAGATACAGGCAAGATTTATGATGAGCACAAATTAGCATATATTACCCCTACTTTCAAAAGTGGATCAAGACTAGAGGCAAGTAATTATAGGCCTGTGAGTCTAACATCACATATATGAAAGTGTATGAAAGGGTAATGTAAGAAAAAAATATTATGAACATTTATAAAAATAATTTGTTTAATAAAGGACAACATGGTTTCGTACCTGGAAAAAGTACACAAACCCAACTGTTAGTCCACGTGAGAACATATTCAAAAATATGAAAAGCGGAAATGAAACAGATGTGGTTTATTTAGACTTTGCAAAAGCTTTGATAAAGTAGCCATAATATATTAGCGAAGAAAACAAAACACAATATCGTGGATATAAAGTAGGAAGATGTTAAAAGAATTTTTCACACAAACAGAAAACAGATAGTTATTGCAAACGACGAGAAATCGGATGAAGCCAAGGTAATATCCGGTGTGCCGCAAGGTACGGTGTTAGCTGCAATACTGTTTGTTATTATGATTGAAGACATAGACAATAATGTTAAGGATTCGGTAGTGAGTAGTTTCGCAGATGACACAAGAATAAGTAGAGAAATTACTTGTGATGAAGATAGGAACGCTCTACAAAGAGACCTTAACAAAGATATGATTGGGCAGAGGTAAATAGGATGGTATTTAACTCTGATAAATTTGAATCAATAAATTATGGAGACAGAGAAAGAAAGCTATATGCATAAAGGGACCCTAATAATGAGACAATCAAAAATAAGGAAGCAGTTAAACGACCTTGGTGTGATGATGAATAGGAACATGTTATGCAATGATCAAAATAGCAACTCTGTTGGCAAAAGGTAAAGCAAAAATGGGAATGTTGTTACGGCACTTCAAAACAGAAAGCTGAACACATGATTATGCTTTATAAAACATATGTTCGTAGTCCACTTGAATATTGCAATATGATATGGTACCTACACTATCAAAAGGATATTGCACAAATAGAGAGTGTACAAAGGTCCTTTACAGCTAGAATAGAAGAAGTTAAAGACCTTGACTACTGGGGGGGAAAGACTACAATTCTTTTAAAATTATATAGTCTAGAAAGGAGAAGAGAACGCTACATGGATAATTCAGGCATGGAAACAGATAGAAGGAATAGCAGAAAATATCATGGAACTAAAAATATCAGAAAGAGCAAGCAGAGGTAGATTAATAGTGCCCAAAACTATACCAGGAAAAATAAGGGAAAGACACAGGACATTAATCCACTACGCACCAGCATCGATAATGCAGCGTCTATTCAAGCGTTTGCCAGCTCATCTGAGGAATATATCAGGAGTGAGCGTAGATGTGTTTAAGAATAAGCTCGACCAAATATCTAAACTGCATCCCAGACCATCCAAGATTGGAAGATGCAAAATATACCGGAAGATTGTACTAGCAACTCTCTGGTAGACATTAGAAGTGCCTCACACTGAGGGACCTGGGGCAAACCCAACAAGATGTAAGGTCTGTAAGGTCTGTAAGGTCTCTCTCTCTCTCTGTCTCTCTCTCTCTGTCTCTCTCTCTCTTTATTTGCTGTTTTTATCTTGAAAATAATAATTATTTTTGTTATTATGCAACAACAACAATAATTATAAGTTAAAATAAAAAACAAAAAAAGTAAAAATTAAATCAACAAAGCAATTACATAAATTACAATATATATACTATATATATATATAATATATATATATATATATATATATATATATATATATATATATATATATATATATATATATGTGTGTGTGTGTGTGTGTGTGTGTGTGTGTGTGTGTGTGGTGCTTGTATGCGTGTCTGTGTGTGTGTAAAGTATTAAACACCTGGCTGACAGACCAGCAACGTTTCACTTCGGGAAAACCTCTTTTTCACGCAAATCATAAGAAAGGCAGAGTTAGACATATCCCGTCTCTCCCCCTCACCCCCGGGGAAAAAAGTCTGGTTCATTAGGCCTAATCCGAAGCGCAAAGCAGTTTGCATTTTGCCAGTGGCCTCTAATGACGAATACGAGAGAGAGAGAGAGAGAGAGAGAGAGAGAGAGAGAGAGAGAGGTCTTTCAACCAGAATTAGAGGGAAACGGATGTTTTACAATCAGAATAATCAAGTTTTGCAGCTTTGGGAAATCTCGCTTTTCCGACATATGATGGACCAGCGATATAATGTCGGATGGACCAGCGAAGATATGGACCACATTTGGGGTGTAAGGACAAACATATGGACCACTTTCGGAGTGTAGACACTTTGTAAACACATTCATTTTCCTTTGTTGAATCCTAAACAAAAGCCAGAATAAACTCTGCCTTCACAAATTGCAAAGAACTACAGACTTCTTTAGCCAAAATCCCTGAGGAATTCAAAGCAGAGATATTCCTGTATTCCAACGTAACACTGACGACAAAACACCATTCTCTAAGGCTAAAGTGAACTACATTCGTTACAGAAATCTTCGTTATGTTACAGATATCGTAAGATTAAGTGCTACCTATTGTGAGTATTGTAAGGTAGCCCATGATGTGAAATCATATCATAGGTCTAGGCTTCATTTTCAGTATCGGTGAGGTGGCGTATCAAGAGGCATATAGGCCTAGCAAATGCGTTATTTTTGTTTCTTATTTCTTCTGTCGAGCTTAAAAAGATCATTTAAACGAATAAAGTGAATTTAAACGATTCAATCTTCCAAAAAAGTTATTATTCAATCTCCCAAGGCGAGCGAAAGATTCAGAGAAGAAAATGAATAGAATTAACGAGCGAATTCCATCAAGAAGTTCAGCCGAGCCATATTTCGTTCAGGAGGAAACACGTTCAATCTCTCCGGACAAAGCAAACGTTCGCTGGTCCATCTTTCCGCTACGATTATCCGCTTCCCTGGCGCTAAACCCTTTTGGAAATTACGACCTACTTGGGTGTCATAAACTTCAAATCTTCGTCTTCTTTCAATATCCTTCGGGATTCCTCGCGCACGGGCGCGTCTGAACGCTGGAACGAACGTTCATGCGTTCAGCGAACGCTCACGCGTTCACGTACACACTTCCTGAACGAAGCTTCTTCTTACGAGAAGCTACTTCAGAGTGAAGTTTACCTTCGCAGAGTCTCCTAAAAGTTCAGTACTATGATTCTACCTAAAATTATGTATTCAAATTGCCCCCTCCGTCGGCATCCACGTGGAAAGGGATCCTTTTAACATTTGCGGACCATCAAATCCCATCTCATTTCAATGAAGGGGCCATTAGACCCCACCCAAAAAAAGAAATATTTCGGATGCCATTCTGGGCCACATCTTAGCTCCTCGGAAAAAAAAATTGTTGACCAGAAGCCAGTTTTTATATATAAAACATATAAGATGGAAGGTCCTCTTCGCATTCAGAGAGAGAGAGAGAGAGAGAGAGAGAGAGAGAGAGAGAGAGAGGAAGACGAGAGAGAGAGACCCCCCCCCAGACCCCGAGAGGAGAGAGAGGTTTAACCTGATATCATTTTGCTGACGTCAACAATATCTATTTTCAGCCCAATCTCTTTTCTCATAAGCTTATTAGTATTCATTTTAAGTAGGACTACTTTCAATCAGTATTTAGAGGATATCTTCCAGGAACGAGAGAGAGAGAGAGAGAGAGAGAGAGAGAGAGAGAGAGAGAGAGAGAGAGAGAGAGAGAGATCAACGTAGGCCTATGTCAAATAGTCCTATTTTAGAGCAATATTTTGTATATGCGTTCCTGAAAACTGAGAGAGAGAGAGAGAGAGAGAGAGAGAGAGAGAGAGAGAGAGAGAGAGAGAGAGAGGCTAAAACATTAGGTAACAAATGAGGTATACAGATATTAGTGACGAATTTTTTAGGGGTTACGTCACGAATCCTCAATTTCTTCAATTTCTCTCTTATATTGGCCTACTTTAATTCAGCATTTAGGATATATCTTCCAGGTATGAGAGAGAGAGAAAGAGAGATGAATACTATTGTTAAATATACAGAACATGCTAAAAAAAACATTAGAAAACAGAATGTCCTGTAAAACCTACTTTCAAAAAAAAAAAAAAAAGGAATTCTAACAAACAATATATAGATCATTGAAGTGAATGGTATAGAACATTCCCTCAAACTAAATTAGAAAAATACTCTTAAAATGAATACTCTATAATAACTATAAAACTCTATATTGACTATAATGCTCTATAAAATAGTGAATTCAATTGACAGATTCCTTCACTGCGACAAAACAAAGGGAAGAAATGGAATACTTGAGTTACCCATTGAACGGCCTTCGTGTGGAGCTGTCCTCCCAGAGAGAGAGAGAGAGAGAGAGAGAGAGAGAGAGAGAGAGAGAGAAAAACACCTTGTTAAGTATGAATTGCACTTTTGTCGGACATAAAAGAACCATTCAAGGCTCCGCTATTTGGGGGTGGGGGAGGGGGTGAATTGACCCCTGTGTTTGTAAGCCACTCAAAGCGATTATGTTTCGCTTTCAGTGTCGGTAAAAATATTCTTTGGAATGGACTGGCTTTCGAATACTCCTCTCTCTCTCTCTCCTCTCTCTCTCTCTCTCTCTCTCTCTTTCTCTCTAAAGACCCTTCAAATCAGATATCTTCTCCTTGTTCTGTTGTGTTTGTAATTGGTGTTGATAGATATATATTCCTTGAGCTTATCATCATCCATCATCATCATCATATTATTATTATTATTATTATTATTATTATTATTATTATTATTATTATTATTATTATTATTATTATTATTATTATTATCGAGCGACGTTAATAGTTTAGGTGTAAAAGATGACAGTAAAGAGTTAAAAGGACTGATTGGTGGTATAAATATGGTATAATGTGTAGGTTAAAAGTGATGTCTATGGTGGATTTTTTTTTATTTATATATATATTTTTTTAATGATACGAAATAAATACAATTTGTGTGTATGGGATAAGAGAAATACAAGGCCTTGAATTCCCTATTTCCATAATTAATTTATTTTAATTCCACAGCTCTATACCTAACAACAAGCCAGTCTTCCTTCACAAGATTCCATTCAAAATCAGACTCAGCAGTTTTCCAGACAGCCCCTCTCCCTTCCCCCCCTTTCCCCCCCTCCCCCATACCCTCCCCCCACACAGGAAAACCCATAGATTTCCTCGTCCGGTCCCTCAGATGCTATACTTCTAACTATATTAACCTTCTTCTTTTACCTTAGGATTCCTCTATCTTCCCCACAGGATCTCCAATTCCCTTCCCCAACCATCTCCTCAAAATCGTCTGGGTGGATTCCCACCCCCCTCCTAAATCCTTTGACTCTCCTCTCTCTCTCTACTCTCTCTCATCTCTCTCTCTCTCTATCTCCCTCTCTCTCTCTCTCTCTCATCTCTCTCTCTCTTCTTGGCAACAAAGAAATTGAATAAGATTCAGCCTCCCCTAAAACCGGGACACACACAGTTATCGTTTCCCAGAATCCTTTGCAGACAGAAGCCAAAACTGAACCGAAATAAAAACTCGTAGAGAACAAAAGGGGAAGTTTGCATCTTCCCTCTTCCACCTGAAACCAGATGTCTGTCTCATCAAGAGCTTCGTCCTCGTCAGTGTCAGGTGTCCCCCAGAAATGGAGAGGGAAAGGAGGAATGGACAGGAAATAGGCTGATTTTGGGGGTTTTTTTCGACCTAGTACTATTTCATATCTCTTGGAATTCGTCCACGTTACAGACAAAAGTGTTATCAAGATGTTTGAGACTTGTTGCATACATGTCACCAACAGGTTGAGCATAAGTTGCATACCTGTGGTTGCAAATAAGTCGACTAACAATTGGTAAGCCTGCTTTGAAAGCTTATGAAAATACATGTCACATACAAGTTGAAATTGAACAGAATTCATTCAACCTCTGTTCAACCAATCACTAACAGGCATGAAACGAGTTAATGTTGTAGACTTATTGCATACATATCACGAACAACGTGGAGACAAGTCAGCAGCCTTTGTCCCATGCGGGAGAATCTTTCAAAAATGTTATGATTTTTATTTCAGTCAAGTCTCTGATGATTAAAGTTAATTTGCTGTGACACATACAAATAAATATAATCATTTATTTACAGTGACATAAATGTCAAACATATGTTCCCCAATATGCAAACTCAATAACATATTAAAAGGAAAAACTATTAATATAAATTTTTGACTGAAACAAAAAAGTCTCTGCATCAAAGGAGACAAATATTGAGTATCAATCATTTACAGAGATATAAACGTCAGCATATGTTCCCCAACATATAATATCATATTAATGTTAAGATTAATTTAATTTTTATGAATTGCAGAAAAAACATCATATTGCAATTCTCTGCATCAAAGGAAACAAACATCGACTATTGTTACCACAAAATGCAACTTCAGGATAACCAACTCAATATGTCTAATCTCAATAAAAAAAACAAAAAAAAAACATCCTTTTTCACATACCGTAATGTTTACAACGGCGACATTAAACTTGCAATATGCATAATTAACATTCATTTGTCGGCTGTGATGAATGAATAGGCTCTCTCCCGAATGGCGTCTGAGTGGAGATCGTTCCGAAGTTTATTGTTGGAATACGATACAAAACGAGGACCTGTTATTGGTTCTATGAACCTGGAATGATGCTTGAATATCTCGTTCGTATTTTGGAGTTTCATGAAGTATTGATTATAGGGTCTAGATTTTAGATTCTTTAGCCAGGAATATATATATATATATATATATATATATATATATATATATATATATATATATATATATAGATATATATATATATATATATATATATATATATATATATATATATATATATATATATATATATATATATATATATATATATATATATATATATATTTTATATATATATATATATATATATATATATATATATATATAATATATACATATTGAAATGCTTAAGCAATAACCCTGATAACTTAGAGAGAGAGAGAGAGAGAGAGAGAGAGAGAGAGAGAGAGAGAGAGAGGCATGACTCAAATGCCTAGGAAATTAATTTTGTCCTTGAGGGATACCAGGCCTACAGGTATTATTGAAGAGGGTTACAAGCCTTGAAGGTTGTAGATATAATATTTGCCTAAGGGTTTGCTTGAAAGATACCATGATTTAATATATTAACTGAAGGCGATACAAGCTTTAAAACTATTAGATATATTACTTCTCAGAGGGATACAGTGCCTAAGTTATTACTGAAGGGTGATTCCAGCCTCAAGGAAACAATGTCTAAAATATCATTTGAAAAGGGATAAAAGTTTTGAGAAAATATTAAACATTTTATCTTCATGGGGGATACAATGCTAAAAATATTGTATGGGATACAAGCTTAAAAGAATGGAAATTATATCCGCATAGTGATTACATTGTCTGAAAAATCATTTGTAATGGATACAATTTCTAAAAATGTTAGAAATATTATCGCCTGGGGGGTACAATGCTTTAAAATATTATTGCATGAAATACAAGCTTAAGATTATTTGCCTTAGCGATACAATGCCTGAAAATATTATCTGAATGGGATACAAGCCCCCACAAAAAGACAGAAATACTGTCACCCCTGAGAGATACAAGGCTAGGAAGTATTATTTGGATGGGGATACAAAGAAAAAAACGTTAGAAAGATTGTCTCCCCTGAAGGACGCATGGATATGAAAATATCATCTGAAGAAGGATAAAAACATACTATAAAATATTATTTCCCAGAAAGATACAAGCCTGAAAATACTACTGAAGGGGATACAAGCCTTAAAAATACTAAAAATATTATTTCCTTGAGGGATACTTGAATGGGATCAAAACCTATTGAATATATATCACTTTGAGGAAAGCCTAAAAATATCAAGGAAAAATACAATTTCTCTCAGGGATACAGGGCTTTAAAAACATTACTAAAGGGTACATGCCTTTAAATACTAGAAATATTACTTGCCTGAGGAATACAGCGCTTAAAATATTATGTAAAGGGAATACATGCTATATAAATCGATGATAAACTAAAAAGATAGGAAAAGTAAAAAAACCTAAAATCTAGCCATAATGGAAAAGACTAAATACATAGAAAACCCTAAAATCATGAAAGACTATCCGGAAAAGCTTATATTTTGGAAAACCCTAAAATCATTTTAGGAAAAGACTAAAAATATTTCCGGAAAAGCTTAAAAATATTTTAGGAAGAGCCTAAAAACATTTTAGTACCAAAAAGAAAAATATATGAAAAGGAAATAAAAACAAAAATTATTTTAAGGAAAAGCGAAAAATATTTTTAAAAAGCATAAAAATATTTTTAGAAATAGAAAAATATTTTGTGAAAAACGTTAGAAACATTTTTTTCAAAAAGTAGAATTTTTGTGATAAAACATCAAGAGAATATCTACCTACTCAACAGAAATT
>NC_087223.1:484572-490540 GCF_015104395.2 Macrobrachium nipponense
TGAAATTAAAACTATTTATGATATTGCATTGAAACTTAAATACCCAAGGACTCTTGAAGATATGGCTAGGAAAAGAGCTAGAAAAAACATTTTATTCAACTAATGACAAACTTATATTTAGTAAGCATAACATTCTAAAATTACCCTGTGATGAAAGGTTTTTAGAGATTCCTAGAATTTTAAAGCTTTTTAACATAAATGTTTTTTTCGGTAATATTAATGTCAAGAGTTTAGTAATCAAAAATTCTCCTAAAGATCTTCCTGCTGCATATATGAAATTCCTCGCAAAAAGTGTGATAAAGTCTCTTACGGACTGACAGGTAAATCTCTTTCACAACGTCTCAAACAACACCAAAATTCTGTGAGAACTGGGCAAATATCGAATGCATTATTCGTACAAATGAGAGATTAGATCATCCTATTAACTGGAGTCAAGCAAGAGCCTTGATCCCATGTAATGACACAGTTAAAAGGAATATCATTGAATCTGTTTCATCGAGTCAAATAATAGAAATGTTCTAAATTTAAGTCTTGGTTTATTTAAACTTGATGCTTTCATAATGAAAAAAAGTTGTAGATAAATATAAGCAACAAAATTAATATATTCAGTTTTTTACATGTTAAGGACTGTAAAGATACTTGTAATTTCGGTTATGGTCAAATCTCTGTAGGTTTTGTGACCGTGTGATATCCAATAATCCTGGATTATCTCTCTTAATTTTTACTCTTTTGACCATTAACCATTTGGTATTCTTGATCTTGTTGTGTACCTGAGACTTTTTCTCCAATTGTATTTCATTAGCTCCTTGACAATGTCTTAGTAAAGACGAAAGCGCTTGGATTTCTGACTATCATTGTCCTGTGGTATTCGCTTATATATATATATATATATATATATATATATATATATATATATATATATATATATATATATATATATATATATATATATATATATGCACCATTTTCCTCACATCATCAGTCTGCAATAACAGACCCAAAACCAGGTATAGATTTAGTTATCGACTTCGACAGGAATTCGAGGAATTAAATCAACAAATGCTTTTGCATCATTTAGTGAGAGAGAGAGAGAGAGAGAGAGAGAGAGAGAGAGAGAGAGAGAGAGAGAGAGAGAGAGCTAACAAAAGCGCCTTTCCCGCAAACAAAACAACAATAAAACTGCACCAAACGAAAGATAACAAAGTTTCAAAGAAAAACCTTGAAAATGATCGACATCTCCATCATCACAAGACTATGTCATTATAAGACTTATAGCCTCCATGGCATTATACCACTGGCGCCTTCGAACTCGCGTGTCTTATTCCAGACTGACTCGGGTCCTGAAGCCTTCTGTCTACAAATCCTTGTCATGCAATGCTGTTAAATTCATGTTAAGCTGCTGTTCAATTGCTGTTCAATTTGCTGCTTTGGGAAGTGAGAACGAATGAATGTAGTTCTGTGGATCAATGGTGTTCGTCCTTCGTTTTGAAAGTGAGGAATGAATAAAGCTAGTTTTGAAATATGGATGTAAGTGGAGGTCTGGAATAGTCCTTTGTGGTTTGTGATTCCAGACAATGCTCAGAAAATGTATTTTGAAAATTTATATTTAGGAACGGGAGGTAGATTTTATTTGTTTTTTTACAAAATATTTAGGATACGGCTGGATATTTTATTTTGAAAATTTATATGTAGGAACGAGAGATAAATTTTATTTTCTTACAATTATTTATTAAATGGCTGAAGTTTTATTTTTAAAACTTATTACTTAAGAACGGGATGTAAATTTAGCTTTTTATTTTTATGATAAAATTTTAAAAAATCAGATTAGCAATAGTCTGTTTAAGGAAATGCTTAAAACTTTTATCTAGAAAATTAATATTTAAAAGCAGAAAATAAATTTAGTCGTTTGTTTTTTAAGATAAATGTTTAAAAAAATCAGAGTTACAAAATGTTTTTGAAAATGGCTTGAAATTTTTATTTAAAATTGAATACTTTAAAAGAGTAGGTAGATTTATTTTTGTCTTTAAGTTGATTTAAAAAAATCAGATTTATAATAATATCTTTAAGAAATGGCTGAAAAGTTTATTCTAAAAACATCAATATTTAAAACAGGAGTTAAAATTTGACTTTTTATTTTTAAATGTCTTTAAAAAACGAATATTTATGAACCAAAATTTATAGAGATATAATTCAAGAACACTTTTGGCTTTAAAATCGTATCTAATAATGACATATAAACCTAAACGCATTTAGAATTGATAATATTCAGGAACCCCAAACCTATTTAAATATTTCAAGAAACCAATATATAGGAACCCCAAAACCTCATCCATTTAGAAATCCAAACATAAAGAAATCCCAAAAACACTAATGTCTTTCAAATACAGATATTTATGAACCAACAAACCCAATACATTTAGTAATAAGAGATTTTTAGGCCCTAAAATCGAAAGATAAAAAAAAAACTAAAGTTTAGGAACCCCAAAACCTAAAGTATTTAAAAAACCAATATTATGAACCCAAAGCCTAGATTATTTTAAAAATACTAAAATATTAAAACGAAATATCTAGGAGCTACAAAAACTTAATGCATTTATTAATAGGAATATTTGGGAACCTAAAGTTTAAAGAAATACAAAGCCTTAATACCCTAAAATCTTTCAGAATAAAGATAATAACAGACCTGAAATAACACGGATTACCCGATTACGTTAATGTTACGCCAAGCTCCGAGGGGGTGGGGGTGGTGGGGAATGGACAGTGGCTGGGGAAGGGGAGGGGGGTTTGCTGGTTGGGGGTGGGGGGGGGGGGGGGGGGGGGGGGGGTTGGCGGTAGTTGATCACGATCCGTAAACAAACTCCGGTGGTGGTATAAAAATTAACCTAATGTTCCGTCACGATATAAGTTAGAGCGAGAGAGAGAGAGAGAGAGAGAGAGAGAAAGAGAGACCCTGACCTGACCTCCAGGGGTCAAATATAAACAGCCAAACTTTAAAAGCCTCTACACGTTTAAGTGTCACTTTCTTAGCATCCCCCAATACGATAGATAGAATGCGTCACCCACTGCGATAGATCGAAATTGTCACCCACTACGATGCACATAATGCGTCACTTGCTTCGATACAAAAAATGAGTCATCCGCTATTATGATAGAAAATGTCACCTACTACAATAGATATAATGTGTCACACACTATAATAGATAGAATGAGTCATCCACTATGATAGATTGAAAATGTCACCCACTACGATACACAGGATGTGTCATCCACTACTAAAGATAGAATGTGTCACCCACTAAGTCAGATAGAATGTGTCACCACTACGATAGACAATCTCTTTTTGCATTTAAACATTAAATCCCTGCGTCTATTGACCTCGTCTTGCTAATCTGTTCCATCTCCATCAGCTGCAAATTCTCTTCCTCTATTCCCTTCCCGACGTCCTGCTCTGATTCCTTGTCCGTCATCCTTGCTGATATCTGGGGTGGGGCCCAGGAAGCAGCCTCCTGAATCTGGAATCCTTCATGGAGGAGGAGGGGGGAGGAGGTCACCTGATTCCTGGATTCCCTGATTCCTTGGTTCCCTGATTCCTTGATGGAGTTCTCAAGTCTACTGACGAAGGAGCCAATGTCATTAGCGGATTCTAAACGGTCCTGGACCGAGAAATGGAATAGATATTTGGAAGACGAGTTCACAGGGAGTGTAGGGTGAGTCTACGAAAGTTTCTGGAGTTCTTGGCGAGTCTATGAAAGCTTATTGTTTGTGAATCCATCTTTCTGTCAAGCGATTATTTAGTCTTGTTTGCATATCGGTCTAGGGTTCAATTGGCAACGTGGATGAGGGTTTAAATATTGTTTTTTTGTCAAACGATTCATTGGTTTATAGTTATTAAAACTGGCGTCACAATTCTAATCAAAGATGAAAGAGTTTCCTACATTTTAGTGTGGATATTTTTAATTTTTAATAATGTTAGTATATAGGTCTAGGTTGCAGTTGACAACCAAATTGAGGACTTAAATATTTTATTTTCAAACTTTAAAGAATTTTCTGCTTTTTAGAATGTTTGTCTCATTTTTTGTTTGAAATTCTGTCTGCATATACTAGTCTAGGTTTTAAATTTGCAAAGAGGCTAAGTGCTTGGTGTTTAAGACACTATATTGTTTGCTCTTCTAATCTTGCAGTGTGTGTTTGTTTCTTCATTTGTTTAATATTCCGAAAGATCACGACGCAAGGATGGAAGTTGGAGGAAGGGATACGTCCCTCTCTCTCTCTCTCTCTCTCTCTCTCTCTCTCTCTCTCTCTCTCTCTCTCTCTCTCTCTCTCTCTCAACGAAGTAATCTAGTTGGTGTAGTAATTAATTCACTTAAAGAGGACGTTTCCCTGACTGACAGCAGCTTCGAGTATCACATGCCTTCCCCTTGTAAGATCACTCCTGGAAAACGTCACAAACAAGCATCACAAACAAATGAAAGACGCAAACACCAGACATGCAGACAATTGACATATGAAACAAACATCTGGCACAAACGAGAAGCATACGTAAAAGCTCCTGGAACAAGGAACATGAACCTTTTTGTTTTCCAGTGCCAAAAGCTATCCCCGACATAGATCTCAGATGTCCTATATTGAAAAGCGTCACAAACAAGCATCACAAACAAAGGACAAGCACAAACACTAAGCTTAAAAGTACCTGGGATAAGGAACAAAAGCCAGTCACAAGCACCAAGCATAAAAGCACTTGGGACAAGGAACATTTTGCTTTCCAGTGCCAAAAGATATTCCAGAAATTGATCTCGGGTAACCTTTCTTGACTTCTCGGGACCTCTAGTCTTTCTCTGGTGTTCCAGATGAGAGACGCGAAATCAGACTGGAAAACTTGAAACTGGAAGCTGGAACGGATGGATTAGACATATAATAATTAACAGTAGACTTTCTGGAACTAGAACAGATGGATTAAAGGGGAACAAATGACAGTAGACTGACTGGAACTATTAACAAACGGGATAAAGAATCAATTACTGGAAACAGACTCTTCAGGAGACAGAATTGAAGTCAGACTGAAAACTGGAGAACTGGAAGCTGGAACAGATGGATTAGACAGGTATAAATGACAGAAGACTAACTGGAACTATCAGGAAACATAATAGAAGAATCTATTTCGAGTTATTCTTCTGATAATCGTAAAGACTGGATCAGACCAATTACACAGGAACTATACAAACAGGGACCTCTACAAAGCCTCGCTCCAGGAGCTTAAACAAACGACACAAGAGACACAAACAAGAGCGAAAAAGAAAGCAAAAGGGGAATAATAACGAGTGAGGGGTAAATGATTATTAATTTTTGCCGTCATGGCAGTAAAATGGTGATCGATGTGGAGGATGAAGATGAAGGGAGGAAATAAATACCGTAATGGTTGCAAATTACAGGCGAGGGGAAATGAAGGCATAAAGAAACTTGAGAGAGAATGATGTTTCTGAGAAGTACAACTGGTGGGAATGTTGTCTGGAAATGTTCGACCTGGAAAACATTTTTCCAGGCGAATTTAGAGTCAGCATCGAATGGAGTCGTCCGTTTTCCAGTGAGTTGAGTCATTTTGGAAAATGTTGCTAAACGAATTTGCATTTAGATGAAATTAGATAAATTTTTACTAAACCTGACATTACAAAATTAGTTAGATTCCTAGGAATTATTCCAGGATTTCAGAAAGAGAAAAAGGTTAAATAAATTTTCACTAAACCTGGAAGTATGAAATTAGATGGAATCCTAGGAATGATTCCAGAATTCGGTAAGAAGAGAAATAATCTTAAATAAACTTTAACCAAGAATCTAACTTGTAAAATTGGTTAGATTCCTGAGAATGATTCCAGGATTCAGGTTAAGAGGAAAAAGTTTAAATAAAATTTTCATTAAACCTGGAAATAATTAGATGAATCCGAAGAATAATTCCAGGATTCCAGTTAAGAAG
>NC_087223.1:491040-513017 GCF_015104395.2 Macrobrachium nipponense
TCATACCTGGATAAATTGGACAGTCACCAGAGTATTATCTGGATAGAAAGGACAGTAAGGGAATTAACACTTGAATAAAATGAGCAGCGAGTTCTTCAGTTCTTCAGAGTTTTCCCGGGCAGTGCTGGGTTGGTCGGCTACATATAAAACCACATACAAACACCTATATCAAATAATGTATCTATCAAGAACTTATAAAATATAGCTATCCTAATTTCTAGAGGTGATTTTGTCTTTACATAAGAGAAAAAATAACCAACAAATATAAATATATAAATATATTGTTCTATATGAATGAAAACTGTTAGATGAACAGTTTATTTAACAGTTTATTTAACAGTGTAATTTAACTCAGTTATCAAATTGATAGTTCAGTCATTTACAGACTTAACCAGGACACCCGAGGCATTTGTAATCACCAGGAAAGCAGGTGAATGTGATTGGATTGCAATGAAACGTTGATTTATATAGATATTACTTCTTCGACATTGTTTAGAGAGAGAGAGAGAGAGAGAGAGAGAGGGAGAGAGAGAGAGAGAGAGATCTAACTCCAATAGGACTGAGAGCCATTGAAATGAAAACATAACAGGTTTTATGAGCAATACTCGGAAATAATTGTGAGTGGATTCTTTTTTTTCAACACTGGGTTCTTCACTCTGTCTGTCTGTCTGTCTGTACGTCACTTGAGTATCTCTGTCTTCCACTTGGGTATTTCTCTCTCTCTCTCTCTTCTCTCTCTCTCTCTCTCTCTCTCTCTCTCTCTAAAATCCCCCTAAGCAAGTGGTCTTAATAGGCATCGTCTCGTGTGTGAACCTTCGGTTAATGTACAAAAAGGTTCAAATTAACCTGACAGCAATATTACCTGGTCTGGGATAATGGCTGCCTATAAGGAGAGAGAGAGAGAGAGAGAGAGAGAGAGAGAGAGAAGAGAGAGAGAGGCAGGTGTCCTGGAGGTGATCGCCATATTGCTTTTTCTCTCTCTCTCTTTCTCATAGGAGCTGAGAGTGAAGTCACTTTCTAAATGAAGATTCTAAGGAGAGAGAGAGAGAGAGAGAGAGAGAGAGAGAGAGAGAGAGAGAGAGAGAGAGAGAGAGAGAGGTTAAGTGACTTTGTATCGTATCTCAAAATTCGTGAGGTTTTCATTCCCCCGAGTAAACGACTCATTTCGAGAAACAATACCGAAAGTTGTTGAAGTTTATGTCTCGACAAATATCTCCGAATATCACTGAGGAATTGGCAACAGAATTGTGGTTCGGAAAACGAGCTCTCTCTCTCTCTCTCTCTCTCTCTCTCTCTGTAAAAAGATAATATATGAATATAAGTGAAACCCGGTATTGCCAAAGGACAGGTAATGATGATCAGATAAAGAGGTTCCAAACTTATAGATCAGATAGAAAGAATAGGAATCAAGTGGGAACTGCGATATATGGGAGAAACATAAATCAAGGAAAGATATATGAGTTATATAGTAACTCAGAATGTGAGTTAATGGCGGTAGAATTTGAATCTGAAAAATTAATGAACATAGTAATATATAGACCCCCTTATACTAAAGAGTTTGACGCTATAAATGAATAATTGGAAGATATATGTAAAAATCACAAAGACTGGACTATTCTCCTAACCGGAGACTTTAACTTTCCATTTATAGATTGGAAAGAACGAATTGGAGATTGTGGTTGTATTTATACATATAAAAAAGAGAGTAATACTAGTGTAGAAGACAAGAGGCAATTCGAAAAGCTATTAGATATGCTACTAGAATACAACATTCTCCAAATAAATCACCTGCCAACAAGAAAAGAAAATACTTTAGACCTAGTATTTGTGAACGAGGTGAATTATGTTAAAGGAATGATAGTTTATAATGCGAGTATTTCAGACCATAATGTCATAGAACTAACAGTTCATTCCAAAGCAAGTGAAAACAGAGATAAGTAAGAGATGAAAAAGTGGGAAGGATGTGGTAAATACAATTTTTACAGTAAGAATATAAAATGGTCCGAAATAAATGAAGAATTAAACAAAGATTGGGATAACATATTCGTAAGTGATGATATACAGGTAAATACGGATACATTATATAAAATATTATAGAAAATAGGGGATAAATATTTACTGAAGAAGAAAAGTAAACATCAGTCATGCATACCAAGAGATAGAAGGATCTTGTTCCAGAAAATCAGAAAGCGGAAAAAAGGTCTTGCAAAAGAAAAAGAAAAAAATGCATGGAAAGTGATGGAACTAAAAAGTACGATAGAAAAGGCAGAACAAAAGATTATACAATCAAAAGAAAATGAAAAACGAGACTTGGAAGAATAAACCCTAATAAATATCAAGTAAAACCCCAAACTATTGAACTCATATGCAAAAAAGATGAATAAAAGAAGATTAGAAATAGGCCCTCTAAGAAATGAAGGGAAATTAACGAATGAAAAAGAGGAAATATGCAACATATTTGCAGAAAGATATGAGAGAATCTACCCCTATAATTGATAATGAAGATAATGATACAGAAAAAAGGGATGAAATTAGTGAATATTTATCAGACATAGATATTAATGAAGCCTATTTGTGCAGGCTATTAATGAAATTAAAATTGGATCAGCAGCTGGGCCAGATGGTGTCACTGCCATTTTGTTAAAGAAAGTAGTTCATTCTATCACAAAGCTGCTTTCAATATTATTAAGGCAAAGTGTAGATACAGGCAACTTTTATGATGAGCATAAATTAGCATATATTATCCCTACTTTCAAAATTGGATCAAGACTAGTGGCAATTAATTAAAGGCCTGTAAGTCTAACATCACATATGAATGTGTATGAAAGGGTAATGAAGGAAAATATTATGAAACATTTAATTAAAAATCATTTGTTTAATATAGGACAACATGGTTTTGTACCCGGAAAAAGTACACAAACGCAACTGTTAGTCCCCCATGAGAACATAAATAAAAATATGATAAATGGAAAAAAAACAGATGAGGTTTATCTAGACTTTGCAAAAGCTTTTGACAGGGTAGACCATAATATATTAGCGAAGATAATTAGAAAACATAATATAGTGGCCAAGTAGGACGATGGATAAAAGAATTGTTACACAACATAAAACAGATAGTTATTGCAAATGAAGAGAAATCCAATGAAGCTAAGGCAATATCCGGTGTGCCACAAGATACGGTGTTAGCTGCATTGCTGTTTGTTATTATGATTGCAGACATAGGAAGTAATGTTAAGGACTCAGTAGTGAGTAGTTTCGCCTATGACAAAGGAATAAGTACAGAAATTACTTGTGATGAAGATAGGAACTCACTACACAGAGACCTTAACAAAGTATATGAATGGGCAGAGGTAAATAGGATGGTATTTAACTCTGATAAATTTGAATCAATAAATTATGGAGATAAAGAAGTAAAGCCATATGCAATTAGGGACCTAATAACGAGACAATCACTAATAAGGAAGCAGTTAAAGACCTTGGTGTGATATAGAACAGGAACATGTTATGCAATGATCAAATAGCAATTCTATGGGCAAAATGTAAAGCAAAAATGGGATTATGCTTTATAAAACGTATGTTCGTAGCCCACGTGAATATTGTAATATGATATGGTACCCACACTACCAAAAGGTTATTGCACAAATAGAGAGTGTACAAAGGTCCTTTACAGATAGAGTAGAAGAAGTTAATGATCATGACTACTGGGAAAGACTAAAATTTTAAAAATTATATAGTCTAGAAATACAGTTATGGAAACAGATAGAAGGAATTGCCGAAAACATCATGGAGCTAAAGATATGAGAAAGAGCAAGCAGAGATAGATTAATAGTGCCCAAAACTATACCAAGAAAACTAAGGAAAGCACACAGGACATTAATCCACTACACACCAACATCGACAATGCAGCGTCTATTCAATGCGTTGCCAGCTCATCTAAGGAATATATCAGGAGTGAGCATAGATGTGTTTAAGAATAAGCTCGACAAATATCTAAGATGCATCCCAGACCATCCAAGGATGGAAGATGCAAAATATACCGGAAAATGCATTAGCAATTCTCCGGTAGACATTAGAGGTGCCTCACACTGAGGGACCTGGGGCAACCCAAACAAGATGTAAGGTCTGTAAGGTAAGCTGCTTTCAGCTAAACACGGCATAGCAAGTAACTTAATTCTTAGAGCTCTGAGAATTTGCTCCCCAGATTTTCTTAGCAAAGAACTGGAAACATACGGAAATTAACTTATCTTGTTAAAGTACCCTAAGCACATAATACAAAAAGCCATACATAAAGCAAAGAACATTTTTTACAAATCAACAGAAAACAAAGAAAAGGAAAAATTCACAAACAAAATCATAATCCCTCATGTGGATAATTTGTGAGAGATTGCACAAACTTTAGACCCCCCCTAACCCTTTCTTCGTAACCTATCTGAATACATTGGGGAAATCCTTAATCAACGCTCAGCGATGGCCAGTTTCTAAAGACATAGGACCCTATGAAATCCCTTGTATGGATTGTGATAAGCTATACTATGGATTCACAGGAAAACCTCTCACGGAAAGATTACTCAATATGAGTGCTCAGTTAATTATGGACAACATAGTTCGGCAATTTTCTATCATTTAACTAACGCAAACCATACCAAATTTTATACAAGAGCAGCTGTCAATACAAATGTCAGAAGGTAGAATCCTCACTGATAAAACAACGAGACAAAAGAATCAACCTTTTCAATGGAGCCTGGGACTCTGACCATGTAGACAATATCTTCCTTAAGGGAACGATGAAGTGGCATCAAACATTTAACAGAACCAACATTGGCTTAGCGGTGACCCCAGGCATTCACTACTTGATAAGGGTGGGATTCAGTCCGCCGAAATATATTCCTTAGCTCTAAACCAGAGTGTTTTAATGGGATTTTTATACTTGAGACGTATCCTGTTTTAACAGAAGAATTTATAAACCTAAAGTACTAAAACCTTGCTGACTCAGACCAGCAACGTTACACAATTTCGGAAAATAGTCTTTTTTCAGTCAAATTCGAGGAAAAGACCGAGTTAGAAATGGGGACCCCCCCCCCAACCACCCCCACCCCGCTACCACCAACCTAGTGAGAAAAAGTTTGGTTCATTAGGCCTAATGCGAAACCCAGAAGTTTCCATTTTACAAGTGGCGTTTAATGACGAAGACGAGAGAGAGAGAGAGAGAAATCTTTTAACCAGAATTACAGGCAAACGGATGTCTTCAAATCAAAATAATAAATTAAGGTTTGCAGTTTTGGAAATCTCGCTTTTTCGACAATTCGGAGGAGCAGCGAAGACCACTTCTGGTGTTAAGGACAAACAGATGGACCACTTTCGGAGTGTAGACACTTTACAAACACCTTCATTTTGCTTTGCTGAATCCTAAACAAAAGCCAGAATAAACTCTGCTTTCACAAACTGCAAAGAATTACAGACCTCTTTAGCCAAAATCCCTGAGGAATTCAAAGCAGAGATATTCCTGTATTCCAACGTAACACTGACGACAAAACACCAATTCTCTAAGGCAACAGAGAACTACATTCGTTACAGAAACCTTCTTTACGTTACAGATATCGTAAGGTTAAGTGCTATGTATCGGTGAGGTGGCGTATCAAGAGGCATATAGGCCTAGCAAATACGTTATTTTTGCTTCTTATTTCTTCTGTCGAGCTTAAAAAGATCATATAAACAAATAAAGTGGAATTTAAATGATTCAATCTTCCATAAAAGTTATTATTGAATCTCCCAAAGCGAGCGAAAGTTTCAAAAAAGAAAATGAATAGAATTAACGAGCGAATTCCATCAAGAAGTTCAGCCGAGCCATATTTCATTCAGGAGGAAACCCGTTCAATCTCACGACAAAGCAAACGTTCGCTGGTCCATCTTTCCGCTACGATTATCCGCTTCCTGGCGCTAAAACCTTTTGGGAATTACGACCTACTTGGGTGTCATAAACTTCATCTTCTTTCAATATCCTGCGGGATTCCTCTCGAACGGGCGCGTCTGAATGTTTGAACGAACGTTCTTGCGTTCGCGTACACAGTACCTGAACAAAGCTTTTTCTTACTAGATGGTACTTCAGAGTGTAGCTTACCTTCGCCGAGTCTCCTAAAAGCTCACTACCTAAGGTTATAGATTCAAATTGCCCCTTCCGTCGGCCTCCACATTACTAAAAGGTGGAAAGGGATCCTATTAACATTTGGGGACCATCAAATCCCATCTCGCTTCAATGGAGGGGCCATTAGGCCCAATCCCAACAAAATAAATATTTCGGATGCAATTCTGGGTCACATCTTGGCTCCTCAGAAAAAAATAATTTTTTGACCAGAAGCCAATTTTTATTTATAAAAATATATAAGATGGAAGGTCCTCTTTACTTTCAGAGAGAGAGAAGAGAGAGAGAGAGAGAGAGAGAGAGAGAGAGAGAGAGAGAGAGAGAGAGAGAATGTTTAACCTGATATCATTTTGCTGACGTCAACAATATCTGTTTTCAGCCTAATCCTTTTTCTCATAGGCTTATTGGTATTCATTTTAAGTAGGACTACTTTCAATCAGTATTTAGTGGATGTCTTTCCAGGAATGAGAGAGAGAGAGAGAGAGAGAAGAGAGAGAGACGAGAGAGAGAGAGAGAGAAGGGGGCGGGGACTTTAAAAAAATCATTCAAAAAGAAAAAGAAAATAAAAACAGGACAGATATTTTATAGAGCCTTATAGAATACCACAGAGTTATTATATAGTATTATAATCATTGGAGAGTAATCTAGTGGTAATAACGAGTATTTTGTAGTTACTATAGTTTTATTATAGAGTATAGTTATCCTGGAGGACTACTATGCTATTATAGCCTTGCATAGCTATTATAGAGTGTCATAGACCTATTATAAAGATATGATCGAATTATCACAGCGGTAATACAGAGTATTGTAGAGTTAAGAGAGTTATACTAGAGGATTATGGAGCTATTACAGAGTATTACAGAATATTATAGATTATTATAGAGTAACATAGTTATTCTAGAGGTTTATACCGCTATTATAGAGTTGTAGAGTATTATAGAGCATTACAGAGTGTCATAGATATTCTAGAGATTGTAGAGTCTGTAGAGTATTATAGAGCATTACAGAGTGTCATAGATATTCTAGAGTATTGTAGAGTTGTAGAGTTGATATAGAGCATTAGGGAGTACCATAAAGCTAACGGTGTTATTATAGAGTATTATAATGTACACTAGATTATTATAGAGCATTATAGGGATATTATAGGGCACAATACGTCCCTCTCCGGGAAGGGAGATTCAAATGTGGTTTCCGAATTCCCTCCAGAAACTTTCCAAGTGGGCCAATCAGGAATCCATTAGTCCCCGACAAACGGTTGAGTCAGTGATCTGCCTTTGTGCGTGTGTGTGTGTGTGTGAGAGAGAGAGAGAGAGAGAGAGAGAGAGAGAGAGAGAGAGAGAGAGAGAGAGAGGTCCTTAAGCCACAAGGAGAAGAAAAACATTATGTTTTCTTAGTAGTTATTTCCAGGACGTAATTACCCTGAATAAACTGCCGAATATATTTATTTTCAATAAATGAAAATAAAATCTTGCATTTATTAAAATTGTATCGTTAATGACGAACAGATCTCCTCACATTTCTAATCTGAAAATACAATATTTTTAAGTATTCCCCTACAATCATACAACTAAGATTTTAATCATTTATTCCATCCATTTTTATCCATATTCTGCTGCCTACGCTTTCGTCAATTGCCCATCTTTTCCTTTTCTGCCTTTTTGTGTCTTAATTCTTAATAATCCAGTTTCTTTAAAGTGTAAAATGTTATAATAACTAATCATCGAAGCAGCGATCTTTTGTCATTCGTTAGATTCAAGTTTCCTCGATGTTTAAACCACATTGCTTCCCTCTCTCCCTCTATCTCTCGCTCTTTCTCTCCAAAATTCTGTAGTACTGTAGCTGCATAATTCAACTCTTCAAAAATCGGGAATAATCGCAGAATAATCTCGGGCATATGATAATCGCAAGTAGGGTGCATAATTATCTGAATAATTATGGCTCGCTGAATTTCCCGTTTTGCTCACAGGATATGAAGCTGCGATTATCGGGTTATGTATGACGGTTTTTCGTTTCGTTAAATATGCTAATTTTATTTTTATTTATTCATTTTTATCGCAAGAAAGGAATTAGGTATGTGTGGTTAAGCTTAGCCAAGTTTATTCATGTTCGTTTTATGAAGAGAAATATCTATATCTGCAAAAGCTTCTAATTTAATTATCTTTATTATTCGCTCAGAAGGAATCTGGTATGCGGTTCATTTTAGCCAAGTTTTTATTTTCGCTTTATGAAAATAAATATAAGAATCCTTAAAAATTCTAGTTTTTGTTCATAGAATTTAGGCAAAACTGAAAATAAGGATTCAAGCAATTAAAGGCGATAGTGCCTGTTCCCCAGGAACAGGCACTATCGCCTCCTTGGACGGTCTGCTAGGCTGCAACTTCGCAACTTTCAACGACGAGAAGCGTCTTGAAGAAAACTTCGTTCAACCAATGGCGGGAGCGCATTGCGCCACCGGCCAATGAAAACGCAGCTAGCGGTTGAACCCCTGCTGACCTACCGCTATATATTGAGTAGATCCTGACAGCAACAACAGTCTGCTCCGATCCACTGCCATGATCATACTCGGATGATACCGAGAGAAACGTTGGCCAATATATTAACTTATATTTTGACCTATTTGTTCATTTACTGTAACAAATAAATAAATTTGTGACAATTATCCCTGGAATTGACTGCTCCTGATGAGTAATATCGGCGCAATACTCGCCAGTTGTAATAGCAGAGAGAAAGCTATTATTAGAAAAATAGAGAAGACTATTTATTTACAAGTTGAATGCAGCTGATGCAGCAATATCTTTCAATAAGACTTGTTTGAAAGAGGGTCTCCTTCCAATAAATAATAATAATAATAATAATAATAATAATAATAATAATGGTAATGTATTGCATCATTCACTGATCACCGGATACAGCAATTTTGATCTTTATTTGATTTTTAATTGATCAGAGTTTATCACTATTGAATAGGGGAATTTTGTGATGAATTGTGTTGTCGATATATGAGTGGACAGTTTGTCTATAAATGCAGTGATTATATTGTTGGCTTTTATCATACGGATGTATTTGCCCTGCTGTGCTCTGCTCTCTCTCTCTCTCTCTCTCTCTCTCTCTCTCTCCTCTCTCTCTATCAAATAGGCGAATAACATCCCGTTAATTATTCCCCTCAGTTCTTAAAAAATCTCTTAGCAGAGCTTTGCAACAAAATATTCCAACGTCAAATTTCCTGTCTGGAAGTTCTAACAGACCGGAAAGAGAGAGAGAGAGAGAGAGGAAATTACTGGCATATTTGAAAAGCTCTATACACTTCGAACATTACGGCCGAGAATGGCACATAAAATCTGTTATGTTTTCATTTCGATGGCTTTCAGTAAATTTGGTCTCTCTCCCTCTTCGGCTCTTCTCTCTCTCTCTCTCTCTCTCTCTCTCTCCTCCTCTCTCTGCTTATTCATTTACGTTATTACCTATGACAACAGCATACGATCTAAAACGTTATGAAATAAATGAGAACTACTGATATTAGAGACTGATTTCTGAGGGACTGCGTCACAATTCCTCATTTTCTTCAATGTCTCTCACATATAGTGTTAACAACCTTTGTCGACGAACAAATAGAAAAAATGAACTTTAATGTTAAAACTAACTCCAACTTCCGGAACCATTTTTAAAGGGGGAACTCGAGGAGAAAAAGGGGTGAGGTAAAGGAACGATTCACCCCTTTATAAAAGGGTGGTAACTTTGCCCTGTGAGGCAGTCAGATGGTAAATCGGATGACGATCTCTTTTCTGCAATGTCTGATGCTCCCGTTCTTCTTCTACGATGGATAGAGAAAACGTTTGATGATTTGCTCTCTCTCTCTCTCTCTCTCTCTCTCTCTCTCTCTCTCTCTCTCTCTCTCTCTGTCCGGAGAAAAAGGCGAAAATAGACCAGGTAATCTCACTTTGACAGATATAATACATCCAAGAATGGATGATCAAAGCATCCTCTGTATATCACTCAGAGACGTTTTTCTTTCACAATTAAGAACCTCTCACATCCCTTCACAAAGACTGGTTCATTGATCCGATTATTCTCCTATCTCCACCCCACTTCACAGAAGGGCTTTGTCCTTCCATCCTATAAAATGATTATACAACGTATGGTGGATTAATGACGAGATATGTAGTTCAAAAGATGAGGAATTCAAAGACAGGAGTAGGATGTCAATGGTATTCATGTTTTGGTAAAAATCGATCACATTTCAGTAACTGGAATTGACCCAAATTGATGGTGGTACGTATCAGAGAATATAGAAAACGACCCAAATAGATATCCCCAACCCGCTTCCTTCCACTCGATAAAAAGGCGATCATATTTCAGCCTGATGCAATAATGGGTCCTGGCATGGTGATGGCGGACCGAGAATTAGCAATTTCAGGGGACAATGGGCCATCCTGATGGGGCCATTGGAAGATACATTAAGGACCTTTTAGGAAGCGATGGATGGGGAGTTGGGGTTGGGGCCAAGTTCCAAAGGTTTGGGGTGGGTTTTCACGAAGGGATTTTTAAAATGTCTTCTTTGGAGAGAGAGAGGGATTCCTTCTCCAAAGCACATTGGACAATTTTGTTTATTATGTATACATTATAAAATTCACAGATACCTAAACATGTCTATACGCACATGCACTCTTGCAGCACTCCAATTTATACAGGGAATTAAAAAAAATCAGTGGTCTAGTTTCAATGAAATTGGCAACAGTGTCAGCCTAGAGCCAAAACATATTTCCCGAGAGACACCGAACCTAAAAGTTTTATTTAAACCGAGACTCGTTTTAAAAACAATATTAAAATTTGGGAGTGCTTTAAGAATATAAGCTGGGGGGTACAAAGTTTAGACTTTATTAAAGAAAAATTGATGTGTATTAGCTGTTTTACCCAAGAGACACGACATTTTAAATTATTACAGAAGGGGGGACGTGCCTAAAAATATTCTTTAGAGATGAAAAGTAACTTGTAAACATATGCAGGACACCGTTGCTGAATATATTAGCAGAGAGAGAGAGAGAGAGAGAGAGAGGAGAGAGAGAGAGAGAGAGGAATACCCATTCATTAAAGACAGATAATAAAAATATAACAGAATTTTATAAACTGACAGTTAAGCAGACACCCTTTATATAATTAACACACACACACACACGGAGAGAGAGAGAGAGAGAGAGAGAGAGAGAGAGAGAGAGAGAGAGAGAGGGGGGCGGGGGGGGGGGGGACGGAAGGTGATTGAGTAACAACAACAACAAATTGGCTGTTTTGACACTGCCGTAAAGGTATTCCCTCAAATATCAACGATAGATTTGTTCATATTACCATAATTGTGTGTGTATTTTATTTATACAAGTATATACTAGTCTCCTATTTTACATAATTTAATACTCTGACAGAAAAAAAAAGAATATCAATATTAAAAAAAATTAATTATAATCACAGATACATAGCAATATGAAAACCAGGACGAACGAAACTGTCGGTCCAATGTCCGTAGACTTTAACACATCCTGACCCTCGGGGAATTCCAAGAGAACGAAGGCAAAACCTGATTGATGCATCCTCTATAAACCATTACAAACTGTTACCTTTTGGGGCGGTAGGAAAAAAACGAGGTGCGGTTGGCGAAACAGCTTCTGCCTAGTGCCACACACAAGTTGGGGTCTTCAATATGCACAGGTATTGAATCTGTCATGAATTGCATGTTTAACTACTGAGGTTTCGGGGCTCGGGTTAAATCTATTTTGGCAAATACATCTGAAGTTTGTAATTGTGTTTTTGTGTGTTTGTATATATATATATATATATATATATATATATATATATATATATATATATATATATATAGTATATATATATATATATATTATATATATATATATATATATATATATATATATATATATATATATATAATATATATATATATATATATATATATATATATATATATATATATATATATATATATATATATATATATATATTATATATACACATAGAGATATACACAAATAGTTACAGAATATTTATATAAAAATACAAATAAACAAATCTTACATCTCAGTGACTACGGTAACTCAGAAGTCTGTAAAAGATGTAAGGTACAGTTATTACACGTCTCTGAATTTCAATTTTATATTGAGGCTTTCTGCCCTTGAAAAAAAAAAAAAGTCAAATTTTTCAGCAATTCAAATGTAGTTCTCTTTGGCCCCAGGATGGAGATTGATGTTCGTTATGTATTCTGGTGATGTATATTCAGTCAAAGAATGAAGCTGAAATTAATTAGAGGAGGTCAAATTTCACAAGGTATTTTGTCAGAATTCAGCACAAAAAAAAAAAAAAAAAAAAAAAAAAATTAAAATTTGTCATCGTTTCAATTGTAATTCTCTTGATCCCAGAAGTAGAGATTTGAGCTGTTTAATTAAACAGCTGATGATGAACTTTTATTTAGCTGCGGTATTAGAGTATAATATTTTGATTCAAATTCATTAATTTCCCATCTTAGGAAAAAAAGTCTTTATTACAATTAACTTTTTCCGACCAAACTTTAAATCAATTGAAATATTGAAGGATAATGTTTTGAATCATATCAATGTTTTTTGTGAACTGCCTTTTCGTAAATAATTTATATTTCATAAATTTAAAATTATTATATTCGTTGGTAGTTTTTATTTTGTATCAATAATGTTTTTAAAATATTTTTATATTTATCATATATATATATAATATATATATATATATATATATATATATATATATAGATATATATATATATATATATATATATATATATATATATATATATATATATATATATACACATATATATATATATACTATAATAATATTATATTATTATATACTTATATATATATAATATATATATATATATATATATATATATATATATATATATATATATATATATGTATATATATATATATATATATAATATATATATAATATATGATTATATTATATAATAATATAATTATATATTAATTATATATAAAATTAAATAAAAAATATTTTCAATTATGATACAAAAAACTACCAACGAATATAATAATTTTAAATTTATGAAATATAAATTATTTACGAAAAGGCAGTTCACAAAACATTGATATGATTCAAAACATTATCCTTCAATATTTTCAATTGATTTAAAGTTTGGTCGAAAAAAGTTAATTGTAATAAAGACTTTTTTTCCTAAGATGGGTTAAATTAATGAATTTGAATCAAAATATTATACTCTAATACCGCTAGCTAAATAAAAGTTCATCATCAGGCTGTTTAATTAAACAGCTCAAATCTCTACTTCTGGGATCAAGAGAATTACAATTGAAACGATGACAAATTTTTAATTTTTTTTTTTTTTTTTTTTTAGTGCTGAATTTCTGACAAAATACCTTGTGAAATTTGACCTCCTCTAATTTAATTTCAGCTTCATTCTTTGACTGAATATCCATCACCAGAATACATAACGAACATCAATCTCCATCCTGGGCCAAAGAGAACTACATTTGAATGGCTGAAAAATTTGACTTTTTTTTTTTTCAAGGGCAGAAAGCCTCAATATAAAATTGAAATTCAGAGACGTGTAATAACTGTACCTTACATCTTTTTACAGACTTCTGAGTTACCGTAGTCACTGAGATGTAAGATTTGTTTTATTTGTATTTTTATATAAATATTCTGTAACTATTTGTGTATATCTCTATCTCTGTATATATATATAATATATATATATATATATATATATATATATATATATATATATATATATATATATATATATATTATATATATATATATATATATATATATATATATATATATATATGTATATATATATATATATATATATATATATATACATATATATATATAATATATATATATATATATATATATATATATTATATTATATATATATAATATATATATATATATATATATATAATACAAACACACAAAAACACAATTACAAACTTCAGATGTATTGCCAAAATAGATTTAACCCGAGCCCCGAAACCTCAGTAGTTAAACATGCAATTCATGACAGATTCAATACCTGTGCATGATTTGAAGAACCCCAACTTGTGTGTGGCACTAGGCAGAAGCTGTTTCGCCAACCGCACCTCCGTTTTTTCCTACCGCCCCAAAAGGTAACAGTTTGTAATGGTTTATAGAGGATGTATCAATCAGTTTTGCCTTTCCTTCTCTTGGAATTTCCCCGAGGGTCAGGATGTGTGTTAAAGTAACAAGGAACTTTGGTGACCGACAGTTTCGTACCGTTCCTGGTTTTCAATATTGCTATTGTAATCTGTGATTATTTAACTTAAAAATTTTTTGTAAAATTTTTTTTTTTTTTTTAAAATTTTGGGGATAATTCTTTTTTTTCATGTTTCAGAGTTATTAAATTATTAAACTCTTTGACATGTCAAAGAGTTTTAATAATTGAAAAAGTTCTCCTAAAAAGATCTTCCAGGATGCAGATTATATGAAATTCCTTGCAAAAAGTGTTGAAAAAGTCTATTTACCGGACAAGACCGGTAAATTTCTTTCTTTCACAACGGACCTCAAACAGCATCAATATTCTTGGAGAACTGGGCAATATCGAATGCAATTATTCGTACATATGAGAGATTTAGATCATCCTATTGACTGAGTTCAAGCAAGAGACCTTAATCCTATGTAATGACACAGTTTAAAAATAATATCAGTTGAATCTTGTTTCATTCAAGTCACTTATAATAGGGAAATGGATTTCTAAATTTAAAGTCTTGGTTTATTTTAAACTTTGATGCTTTGATTCATTTATGAAAAAAGTTGTAGCATTTAAATATAAGCAAACAAAAATTAATATATTCATTTTTACAATGTTTTGAACTGTAAAGGTACTTTGTAATTTCAGTTAGGTTCAAATCTGTTTTAGGTTTTGTGACCGTGTAGATATCCGAATAATCCTGGATTTATCTCTTTCCGTTTAATTTTTTACCCTTTTTGGCAATTAACCATTTCTGGTATTCTCGATTCTTGTTTTGTTGTGCCTGAGACCTTTATCTCTTCCAAATTTGTAACTTCATTAACTCCTTGACAATGTCTGAGTAAAAGACGAAAGCGCTTGGATTTCTGACTATCATTTTCCTGTGGGATTTTGTTCTTAATATATATTATTATCTATATTTTTATATTATATATAAATATATATATTATTTATATATATATATATATTATATATATATATATATATATATATAATTATATATCACACACCACCACACACACACACACACACACAGCACACATATATATATATATATATTATATATATATATATATATATATATATATGTATATATATTATATATATTATATATATATATATATATATATATATATATATATATATATATATATATATATATATATATATATATATATATTATATATATATATATAAATTTTGAAATGAAAATATTTTTCAATTATGATACAAAAACTACCAACGAATATAAAAATTTTAAATTTATGAAATATAAATTATTTACGAAAAGGCAGTTCACGAAACATTGATATGATTCAAAACATTATCCTTCAATATTTCAATTGATTTATAGTTTGGTCGGAAAAAAGTTAATTGTAATAAAGACTTTTTTTCCTTAAGATGGGAAATTAATGAATTTGAATCAAAATATTATACTCTAATACCGCAGCTAAATAAAAAGTTCATCATCAGGCTGTTTAATTAAACAGCTCAAATCTCTACTTCTGGGATCAAGAGAATTACAATTGAAACGATGACAAATTTTAATTTTTTTTTTTTTTTTTTTTTTTTTTTGTGCAGAATTCTGACAAAATATCTTGTGAAATTTGACCTCCTCTAATTAATTTCAGCTTCATTCTTTGACTGAATATACATCACCAGAATACATAACGAACATCAATCTCCATCCTGGGGGCCAAAGAGAACTACATTTGAATTGCTGAAAATTTGACTTTTTTTTTTCAAGGGCAGAAAGCCTCAATATAAATTGAAATTCAGAGACGTGAATAACTGTACCTTACATCTTTTTACAGTCTTCTGAGTTACCGTAGTCACTGAGATGTAAGATTTGTTTATTTGTATTTTTATATAAATATTCTGTAACTATTTTGTGTATATCTCTATCTGTATAGTATATATATATAATATATATATATATATATATATTATATATATATATATATATATATATATATATATATATATATATATATATATATATATATATATATTATATATATATATACTATATATATATATATATATATATATTATATATATATATATATATATATATATATATATATATATATATATATATATACAAACACACAAAAACACAATTACAAACTTCAGATGTATTTGCCAAAATATATTTAACCCGAGCCCCGAAACCTCAGTAGTTAAACATGCAATTCATGACAGATTCAATACCTGTGCATATTGAAGACCCCAACTTGTGTGTGGCACTAGGCAGAAGCTGTTTCGCCAACCGCACCTCCGTTTTTTCCTACCGCCCCAAAAGGTAACAGTTTGTAATGGTTTATAGAGGATGCATCAATCAGGTTTTGCCTTCCTTCTCTTGGAATTCCCCGAGGGTCAGGATGTGTTAAAGTCAACGGACTTTGGACCGACAGTTTCGTACGTCCTGGTTTTCATATTGCTATGTATCTGTGATTATAATTAATTTTTTTAATATTGATATTCTTTTTTTTTCTGTCAGAGTATTAAATTATGTAAAATAGAGGACTAGTATATACTTGTATAAATAAAATAAATACACACCCAATTATGGTTAATATGAACAAATCTATCGTTGATATTTTGAGGAATACCTTTATGTCACTGTCAAAACAACAATACATAAAATTTCTTACTAGGACAATCGGCACAAAAGAGAGGCCCTGCATAATCTAAGCCTGTTATATCAAAGGGTGGAGAAGACCTTACTCTTTCTTTGGGTAATGGAGCCACAGGTTGACTGCAAGGTTTTGAATCATGCCAACGGCAACTTAAACATTCCTTCATTACTGTCTTAGCTAATCTCATTCCTATAATCCAAAAGCTATTCCGTAGGGATGAAATTACAGTATCCACACCTGCATGCTTCAAAAACTCATGCTGAAATCTGATCAACAACTTAGCAAATTGACCCTTGGGAATTATGACAGGATGTTTAGTGTCATAGTCTAAGTCAGAAAACTCAAGGCGACCCTTAATTCTTAATAATCTTTTATCATCTGGAAAGGGGTCAAGATTTCTTAATTTAGCCATTGAGGAATAGCCTTGTTACCTAAAAGTGCCTTTATTTCTACAGAAAACACTTCTCTTTGGATGCAGTAAATCAACTTCAATCTAGCAAAATCAATCTCTTCAGTAATGAGAGAGCCCTCCACTTTGTTTTGACTAATTTTACAATTTCTGATAAATCTTGAGACATAAGCTGTAACTCTTAACACCTTGCTTAATTTACTGAATCTATCTAAATCTATCAAAGGGTTTTCTGGCACTCCTTGTACATTGAGACAGGCAACAGTACTTTCTGTGCTTATTTCTTCTTTATCTTTAACAACTGTGTTACCTTCCCTTTCCCGGTATAGGGTGTCTTTTAACATACTAGGCTCATAGTACCACATAGTACTATACAAAAGATTGTCCGCCAAAAGACCCCGGTGTTATCAGGTCAGCTGGATTGTCCTTACTTCCACAATGTTGCCAGCAACTTGGAGGTGTTAACTCTCTGATTTCCTTTACCCGATTAGCTACAAATATGTCCTTCTTACTAGCATCTCCTTTAATCCATGACAGAGCAATGGTAGAATCTGTCCAACACCTAACTCTAACACTGTTATCTAAGTTAAGGGCATTCTTCACAAAGTTGACTAATCTTGAACATAAAAGAGATCCCATGAGTTCTAACCTCAGCAATGTAATTGTCTTTATGGGTGCAACTCTTGACTTAGAAGATACTAATGACACCTTATATGAGCTGTTCTCCACAGGTACTTGCAGGTACACACAAGCCCCATAGCCCTTTTCAGAAGCATCACCAAACCCATGTAGCTCCATATGACTAAGCTTCTCCCAGGTCTTTTGTGGAAAATAACATCTATCTATCTGAAAATTCTTAAATTGTTGACTACTAAGGAGCCATCTCTGAAACTTAAGCTTCAACTCTGATGGTATTTATTTATCCTGAAAAAGTATCTTGCCATACATAACATATGGACTAATTAATCCTTGCATATATTTCTCTCTCTCTCTCTCTCTCTCTCTCTCTCTCTCTCTCTCTCTCTCTCTCTCTCTTCTCTCTCTCCGCCTAATCTTCTCCGGGCTCTTATCACTGCCAGACTCAGATATTGCAACTTGCAAAATGCCTCTCGTCTCGTGTCGGTGCAAAAGAGGCTTCATTTTTCTCTGTGAAATCTTCCTGCTTCGTAACTTTTCTGAACGTTTGTAAACGTTTGCAAAGGTTTCCGAGGCGTTTATAGATACTCTAATGTTTCCCAAACGTTTATCAATTCATAAATGTTTCCCAGACATTGATAAATATTATAAATGCTTCACAGGCGTTTATAATTACATAGATATTTCTCAAACGTCTATAAAATTTCATAGATGTTTCCCAGACGTTTATAGATATTAGAAATGTTTCTCAGACATTTATGAATATATGAATATTTCCCAGACGTTTATAAAAGTTCACAAATGGTACCCAGACGTTTGTAAACGTTTAAATTTGTATATTTTACCCAGATATCATTCAATATCCACCTTACATCCGAGGGGAATTATATATAGACATCCAACATCCATTTCAATATACCTCGGGGATAACTGACACCCAAGAGGAGATGTTATATGCAAATTCTCCCTTCCCCCACCAGGATTCGAACCCTGGCTTCTTGGGGCTGACACAACGACAGACAGTGACTTGCACCACACAGCTATCAAGTCCTAATCTTCCTTTTCGTTCTAATCCGTATTTCCTATCAGGATGGAAATAGGTATATGAGAGAGAGAGAGAGAGAGAGAGAGAGAGAGAGAGAGAGAGAGAGAGAGAGGCTGGGTGATAGATGCTTCTTCCTCTATTGTTGCAGTAGTAGAGTCGATCAGGCTCTCCTGTATATATTTCATCTTGGCACCTATACACACACCCCAAAGTTAGGTCCAGCCTTACGTTGCAAATTAAAGCTAAAAGTCAATTTACCCGGAAAATGGACCTTGTACCTCCGAGGGGTGGTAAAAGGTCCATGGCCCACTTCCACCCCCTCCCCTAAATGCTGATTATGCACACAATCTTTTGATGATGCCGTCCACTGGCCCACCCGCCAAGCCTAAATATTCCGTTCACTCATCTATTTTACCCAGACGCAGTAAAATAGTATAAAGTATTTTTGTTTCGCTTGTAATTACGACCAAATTTCGACCACGGCATAGAAAGAGAACTGTTTATGTCCAATTGGAAGCCGCTTAGATGCCCAATTCTGTCTCTCCATCTGTGTCTCTGTCACGTCTTGTAATTGTCAGGTTCTGGTTTTTGTCATAATGATATGAGTCGTCATCATGGGATTTATATCATATATCTTTTATGTGCAACAATGACGTTTGACTTATTTCACTGTAGCAATCCGGAGATAAAAAAAAAATTTCATTAACTGAAATATGATTTTGTTTCAGTCATAATGATGACATTTACTCTGAGAGAAGCTCAGCTTCGGACGTGATATAAAATATTATGATCTTTTTAATATTTTTTCATATTTTGAAAGGATAAAATTCGTATCTAAAGTAATCCAGCGAAGATGGTTTATTATTGTTTCAAAATCGACAACAGACTCCTCTTTGCAAAGGATTATATAGAAAATGTCCTATAATCTTATTTATTTCCAATGTCGATTCCGTGAAAAAATATCCAGTCTAATTTTAGGCAAAAGCCGAAGTTCTATTTACAAAACCTTGTAAACAGTTTATGTAAACAGGTTTTAAGTAGTCTAAAGGTTTTAAATAGCCTAAAGATTATGATTAATTGTTTATTTAAAGAATCTAACAAACATCTCCATTTGAGAGAGAGAGAGAGAGAGAGATCGGAGAGAGAGAGATCGGAGAGAGATCGGAGAGAGAGAGAGAGAGAGATCGGAGAGAGAGAGAGAGAGCGAGAGAGAGTGATCGGAGAGAGAGAGAGAGAGAGAGAGAGAGAGAGAGATCGGCTCAATTATTTACATGTCAATTTCAAATGGCGATAATGTTTTGTTTTCAATGTCGTAAATATCTACGATAAATCCGAAATTTAGTTACAATAACTGGGATAGATATTACGATGTTAAAGGTAAAATAATTACGATGTTAAAGGTAGCATAATTACGATATTTAGGGTAATATAATTATGATAGCTTTATTCAGTAATTGTGAAGTGATGTGAGGTCACATTTATAAACAAATAAAGGTTAATCTGTAACGTAATAATAATAATAATAATAATAATAATAATAATAATAATAATAATAATAATTAATAAAATAATAATCATAATTATATATATATATATATATATATATATATATATATATATATATATATATATATATATATTATATATATATATATATTAATATAATATATAGTATATATATATATATATATATATATATATATATTATATATATACATACATATATATATATATATATTATATATATATATATTATATATATATATATAAATTACCGTGAATTTATTCAGTTTTGACGGCCTTTTTTTAAAGTAAATTTTTCCAGTTTAGTCCAGTTTCTTTTGACTTTCACTCTGAACGCTGGATATGGTTCTTTTGCGTCTCCTTAAGGGTTGTTATTGATTATATAGGTACTCCGCCCATGAAGTTTGTTTCTTTTTTCACGTTTGTGATGGTGATCTGGTTTGTGTCGTCTGTGGCACGTCGTATTTTGACCCTCTCCCGGAGCTTCCGAGGGGGCATTGTGGCATTAGTTCAGGAGTTCTGTACTCGGCTCCACCGTAGAAGGACCAGTGCTATTTTATTGGCAGTCTACGGCAGTGCACTTATTTGGGTAAAGGATACTTCCTTTAGCACACCTGCATCGTGTTGCGTCACTAGAGAGTGACCCTGTGTGCTCGTGCCCTTTGTCCGAAGCTGGCTTGCTTGGGGGCATGTTGTTGGAGGCTTGGACTTTGTTGCCTCACCGAGGATATCTACAGCCCTTTAATATTTGGAGTAGAGCTCAGCATTTGCTCTCGTGAATGGCCCGTAGTTCGAGCGTAACATACGCCCTGTTAATCTCCTGCCTCTGCCTTACACTGTGCCCTTGGAGTCGTGAGGAGGCCCTCTAGTGGTGAAGAAGAATAAGCCCACTTTATTATTATTAGTATTATTAATCTATTTCTTCATGCGATGGAGCAGCAACCCCTTCTTTTAGTATAGACATATATTACACGATAATAAGTGTGTCATCGTCGGCATTTATCTGCACAACCACGTCCTTGGATGACTTTAAGTGTTATTTATATGTTTTATATTGTTATAGGAGTATATATTTAGTACAATGTATATTGTTAAAACAATTTGTAAAGTTATAGGTTAAGATATAGGTTAAGGTTTTCCCCCCTTTGAATCTCCATCTATCGTATGCTAGGGAAAGAGTGTTTTTTTTCTTACTTCCACTGTTAACTTTCTCTGACTCTTTTGGTATTCTAGTTAGGTAGGCGATTGAAGAAGTGACTGATTTGGTGTTATGTGTACTTGTTATGCATTTC